>NC_081410.1:214891664-215192080 GCF_030272615.1 Cryptomeria japonica | reverse complement strand
TGTTTTCCTAGTAGTACTGTGAAAAGCACCCTTAGTATTTTTACCGAGGGCACATCCTGTGCATGCCCCTAAATGATATTGCTTTAGCTTAGGTAGACCTGTGACAAGGTCTCCCATTGATGATAAAGCTCTAAAATTTACGTGGCCTCGTCTTTTATGCCATATTTCATTGGCATCTGTAGTTTCATGAATTAGGGCTAAGTTGGGCTTTGTGCATAGCTCATATGAGTAGCCTTGTCTTTGACCAATTGTATTAGCTTTCCTGATAGATGAGTTCTTTGGCCAAGCCAACACTTTGTTGTCCATGAAGGTCACTCTATATCCATTGTCCTCCAGTGTTGATATTGAGACAAGATTCCTCTTAATGCCTGGAACATATAGCACTCCTCTAAGTTGTAATGATACACCTGACTTTAGTTTGATGGTGCGGTTTCCAACTCCTTTGACAGGGTGTGTGGAGTCATTTCCGATGGTTATCTCATCATTCTCCTCTTTCATGGAGCCTAGTACTTCTCTGAATCCTGTGATGTGTCTGGATGAGCCACTATCGATCACCCAGGAGCTCACTTTGTTTGATGCGTGATTTGTGAGGGCTGAATAGAGTACATACTTCTCGGAGTCCTCTTCCCTTTTCGATTTTCCTGTTTTGGCAAATGTGGCTTGTTTAGCTCTTTCTGGACATTTGGCAACATAGTGCCCAAATTTGTCACATCTGTAACACTGAATTTGAGAGAGGTCCTTCTTGAAGGAGTTCTTGCTGTGACGACCTTTTCTCTTCCTGAATTGCTTCTTCTTGCCCTTTCTGTCTGAGTTCGTAGTTAGAACTTGAAGGTCTTCATCTATATTCTTTTGTTTGATTCCTTTCTTATTTTGCCTTGATTCCTCTTGGAGACAATCAGCCTTTAGCCTATCGAATTTTGGAAAGTTATCCCTTGCACTGATGCCTTGGGCGAACGTTTCCCAGATACTAGGCAACCCATCTAAAGCAATGAGGGTTAATTCTTTGCTTTAGATCTCATATCCAAGAGTTGCTAGTTCATCCCTTAAGGTAGATATCCGCATGAAGTAGGCATTGACATGAAGTAGGCATTGACTAATTCTCCTTTTATCGTGGTTATATGATTTATCTCTCTTTTTAGAGCCAAGGTTCTACTGGCATTGGATATCTCAAAAGTGTCTTCAAGTGCTTTGAACATGTTGAAGGTTGTTTCGTGTTTCTTTATAATGGGTATAATATTGTTCCTTACCCCATCAACTATTATTTTGATAGCCTTATCATTTCCTTCTGTCCAAATTGCTTGGTCAGGTTCAGTCTCAGGTTCTTTAGTTTCATTCTTTACAAATGATTCAACTTTGTTATCTTTTAGAATCATTTGAATTCTGAATTTCCATGCGGAGAAGTCGTCTCCTCCTACAAGTTTGTCTTCAAATCTGATAGCACTGGCCATTAATAGGATTGTGATGTTGAATATATACTTGATTTGAATTTTACATAAAATTGAACAGCCTCAGGTTCGATTTAACTATAGCTCTGATACCATGTAAATGATGTTCAATTTACATTCAATATGAAAGTTATATTCTATTATTTGATTTTATTATTTCCTTAATGTATATATCTGACTATCTTCTTGTTTGTGGCAAGTGAGAGGAGCATTTAATGTTTTCTATGTCCTATCTCACGAATGCCACTCAATATAAGTATGTAACAAATGGGGCACGGTCAAGCAATGCCTTGATCGGTCATGACTGATCAAGACATTACTTGATCATGCCTCTTTGTTTATACTAAACAAATGCATGTTCAACGTTAATGCCAATCGGTGGGAGTAGTATTACAACCGATGTCTATCGGTGTTGGCTAAATGACCGATCAAGGCATTGCTTGATCGTGCCTCTTTGTTTATACTAAACAAATGCATGTTCAACGTTAATGCCAATCGGTGGGAGTAGTATTACAACCGATGTCTATCGGTGTTGGCTAAATGCCAACAGCCAATAGTTATCGGTGTGTTAGCCTTAACAACTGATAACTATTGGTGTAGACTAACACACCGATAACTATCGGTGATCTTCATTATATTGCCACCCGATATATCATATGCAATTCGATAATATATGCAGCACGATATATTATATGCAACCCAATATGTATATTAATCGGTGTTTTCATTAATCATTTATTTAACATTATTTATGTTAATCGATATATATATAAATACAAGATTTAATAGATCGATGAACATAACCAAAATACATAGTATGATTATCAATAGGTTGTTTATATGCAAATGTAGAATGGCTACTAAAGAGGAATTAATTGCTTGAAGCTTTTATCATAGTTTTCGATATGATAAATGATTGAATGAGAGACTTCATTTTATCTCTCATTCAATCATTTATCTTACCGAAGCTATCATGCGTTAACACCTGTTATATAAAATGAGCATGGTTAACATCAATAAACATTATGAATTATGTCCAAGGGGTTGAGCTTAACTCGTTAAAACACTGGGTTCTCATTGTGGAGACCCAAGTTCAATTCCCAATGGGGACATCTAAAGTGGAATTCTAAGTTGTGACTCTTGGCCTTCCATAGGATGGGGAAGGTCTTGGGTCAATCTAATCAAACATAATAATAATAATAGTAATTCAAAATATTGCGGCTACGGCCTATTACCTATCAAAAAAATAAAAAAATAAACAGTATGAATTATGAACATGCATGAACAATTGCTTTACAAAATCAATTGCATCGTTTCCATTTTTAAAAGGAAAAGAACGAGATACTTATAGGCAATGAAAATTATACAAAGAAATGAATTCATTATAGCCATTATTGCATGAAAGAAGGATAGAAACGCATGTTGTATGACTATATTTGCTATACATGTGTGTTTGGGAAAGCTTAACTTCCAAGTTGGGTGCCAAATATAGATTTACAGAGAATGTGATCATCTTTTCCGAATCACCGTCATATTTTAAAGAACTTTGGCCAAAGTCAAGAGTTTGTTGAAATAGATGAACATAAACTAGCAAATTTATCGAAAACATTCCCTACCATATCCTAATTGTAGACATTGCATATTCATGTTAGGAATTGCATGTAAGAATATTAGGCTTGCACTGAGATACCCCTTTGCCTTTTGTTTCCAGGTTGCTAGGCTCTTCATGTAGGGTTGGGTGTTCTTCATGTCAATAACAACTTTGGGGAAGCATAAGCCTTCGTGGTTGGGCGGAAAAATGTTGAAGAGCACACGGTTATACTAAGAGGGGGGGTTGAATCAATATAACAACTTTTACCAATTTGAACTTTTTCAACTTCATTCACAAGTATATAACTTATCTCATAAACATATTCATTGCACACCAATAATCATATGTGATCTAATTATTATGAACACAAATAGAACACAAGATATATATGTGGAAACCCTTACAAGAGAAAACCATGGCAATAAATGTTTTTATATAAATCTTCTTTTACAATGTTCGTAGGCACCAACCCCTAACTCTATCTGTGAGAACCAACCTATTGGAAGCACCAACTCCCAAATCTGATTTTGTGAGCACCTACCCACTGGAAGCACCAACTCCCACTTCTGAAATTTGTGAGCACCAACCCACTGGAAGCACCAACTCCCAATTCTGACTTTGTGAGCACCTACCCACTAGAAGCACCAACTCCCAATTCAGAATCTGTGAGCACCAACCCACTTCACATAAATCTGATTTTCCATCTTGACAATGTTGCTAACTCAACAGATGATGGACCTGCAATACTACTATAAAATGGACCTGCAATACCACAAATCTGCTATAATATCTTCGTCAAATCTGCTATAAAGTCTTCTTCAAATTTGCTATTAAGTCTGCTCCAAATCTGATCCAAACTTCTGTACAAGATCTGCTCATAAGGCCTTAATAAAATCTTCATAAATCTGATATAAAGTTCTCCTCATGTACTGCACACGCGTACATCTCAAGGATCTTCCTTTTATTCCATACTCAGCACATACACACACTATATTTCTTGTACACAACACTTATAACTTAATCATAAAATCTGCTTGCAAATCTTTCAAAGATCTGCTCAAATCTGCTTAAATCTATTTCATGTCTGAACAAATCTGCCTCATATGTTCGATCAATTCTGACTCTGTATATGTTTGATCTTTCTTCTTACACACTTGAACTCTTGACCGTTCATATATGTTCTATCCTTTACTCAAGTCGGGCATATTTTTCTACTTTAAACCTGCATCTTCGATGATGTCTTCTTCATAAATCTAAAAACAATTTCTCATATAAATCTGGTATATATATTGATATATCTGCTTTTACCACTTTCTACACGCACACACAACACTTTGTACTTCAAGATCTTCTCTTCATACTTTACCACACACGCCACTCTCTCAAATATATATTTTTACATATACACACTCTTTCTATTTTATATCTATCTCTACCAAATGAAGAGATACATCTATTATTCTTTTACAAATCTATCTGCAGATCTTCAAATGATATATCTTAGTGTTTCACACACCACAGCCGTATTTCCTTATAATCAATGCATTATCCATGTATACACTTGTTGTGACGTATTCACACATCGCCCCATTGCAAATGGGACCCCTACTTTTTGCTTTCTGGGGTTTGTTTTTCTAGGTCTTTTAGGGTTTTGTCTGTTAGCCTTTGCATTCTGAGTGTTGCCAGAGGGATCACTAAGATAGCAGGCTCTGTTTTAGCTAAAGGTGAGTCAATGAATGCTCCGGGTTAGGGTTTCTTTGAAAGTCTTCCTTAGGGCCTGGTTTTGCTCTTGTTGCTAATTGTGTCTTACTTGGTGAGTGAATATCCTCTTTGAATGTCTAAGTTAGGTCAAGTTGGTGAGTGATGAAGTTTGGAATGTCATCCTGATCTTCAAATGCCCTGAAATTTGGCTGTCTAGAATGTCATCTTGATCTTCAAATGCCCTGAAATTTGGCTGTCTAGAATGTCTTCCTGATCCTGAAATTTGACTATCTGGAAAATTGAAGAATCCTCCAAAAACTAGATTTTGCATTATAACTCCTGGAGGTCCGAAACCACTCTCAAACATCCTGACAGTATATATGGAATATAACTTAAAGTATAACTTATACTTAAATGTTATATTCCATAAATGAATCCTGACAGAGAGGCTAAAATGTCAAATTTCACTCCTGACCCTTCCAAAGGGTCCAGAGCGAAAATTCACCAAGGACTCAGGATCTCACCTAAGTCAAAGAGTGGTTGAGCGAATGGGCAAGGATATGGAAGGATATGCATCAAGGCATGAGTCTAGGCCAAAGTCAAGTCAATTCCAAAGTGAATCAAGCCTAGAATAGGAATTTCGCTTCTGACCCTTCCAAAGGGTCCAGAGCAAATTCCTTTGTAAGACACTCTACATTGCCCAAAGTCATGAACTAGCTCATTCCCAGGCATTTGTGAAGGCAAAACACTTGTTTGGATGAAGAAATGTGAGAAATGAAGTCAAGATTTGAGCCTAAATAGGAATTTCGCTCCTGACCCTTCCAAAGGGTCCAGAGCCAAATTCACATAACCTTCATTATCCTCCTTGTTATGGCCAAGTTTTGGACTTCTAAGGCATGGTTGGAGTGACCTTGAGGTGTTCTAGCCTTTGAAAGGAGGTTTGATGCGATGAAATGGTGAAAATCAACCTAGAAGGAGAATTTCGCTCCTGACCCTTCCAAAGAGCCCAGAGCGTAATCCTCAGTTTAACCCCCTATCCTGCCTAAAATGATGAAAATGACCTTGTCTTGAGCTAATTTGATGGTAGATTCACTTAAGTGAGAAGAAAGGAGCCTGAATTCGATCAAGTTTGATGGAGAATTGGATGAAGGAAGTGGGAAACCAACCAAGAACATGGATTTCGCTCCTAACCCTTCCAAAGGGTCAAGAGCGAAAATCCTCATAGACCTCAATTTCTTCCTTGACTAGACCAAGATCTTAGTTTCGAAGGCATATTGAGAAGGTTTTGACATGTTCTTGCCTTAGGAAGCAAATGGAAGCATCAAAATGTGAATATTTTGTCCAAGATCAAAAATTTCGCTCCTGAACCTTCCAAAGGGTCCAGGGCGAAATTCTTGCAAACACCTTTTTTTCCCTTACAGGAGGTCAAGTCCTTGGTCTTTATGGCGTGGATGGAAGTGAGATAAAATGTCTTGGCCTTTTGAGGTGGTTTGGAGTTGGAGAAGTGAAGAATCAAGCCTAGAATGGGAATTTCGCTCCTGACCCTTCCAAAGGGTCCAAAGCGAAATTCTCCAAAACCTCTCTTTTCTCTTAAGTTTATGCTAAGTCAAGTGTGGATCGGAGTGAGTTGAGATTGGAGATGTCCTCAAGAATGACTTTGAGTTGCTAGTAATCAATGAATTTGAAGGAATTGAGCAAAAACAAGATTTTCGCTCCTAACCCTTCCAAAGGGTCCAGAGCAAAAATCCTAAAACCCATCCTATCTTCCAAAATTTGTGCCAAGCCAAGCCTAGACCAAGGTGAGGTAAGCCCTTAGGATTGCCCTTGTATAGATTTTGGCCGCTAGAAATGTAGATTTTGAGCTAGAATGAATTTCACTCTTGACCCTTCCAAAGGGCCCAGAGTGAAATCCTAGATAGGTCCTGTCCCTGACCATGATTTTGAGTGAATTTTCCCTTTCAGGCATTCTGGGGATCAAGCAAATGTTGTCAAGTTGTGAGATTATGATGAGAAGAGGTTTGAAGGCTAGGCCTAAGATTATGAAATGATGAAATGAGGTCTAAATTGGCCAGGAATGCAAATTTCGCTCCTGACCCTTCCAAAGGGTCCAAAGCGAAATTCTAATAGGGCCTCTCCCTAGAGAGGATTTTGAGCAAACTTCATTCTAATGTCTTCTTGTTGATGATTTAAGGTAGAAAATGCTATGTTAGAATGAATTTATTATGTGTCCTTAATCAACTTTTGGTTTGTTTTGCAGATGAAAGAAGACCAGGCCAGGACAAGGACAACCTCTTCCAGTCCATCATCATCAAGGACGTTCCACATGCAAAAAGGGAGGACTCAAGATGCTTTGAAGCGTTGGAAGACTAGGGGTGTTCAAGGAGTTCAAGTTAGCCTCAAGACCTCATTCTATTACAAGATGACAAAGAAAGGATTTGCCAGCACTTCAAGGCGAGATATGCTACTGGAGAAGGAAGACTTGACAATGAAGAAGCCTGGTCAAGCAAAAGAGGTACATCATTCATCAAATTGAGACAAAAAAGAAATCAACCAAGACACAGACGTCAGACGAGGTGGCATCCCAGTCACTGCTCCTCCAATCGGATTGGTCCATCTCAGCGTGTCCAGATTCAATGTACCTGACTCATCGAGGGTGGCACAAACTTTGAGGCACCTACCTCTGCTTCCTATTGGTCCTCGATCTTGGAATGTAATTTTCTCATTCGCTAGAGGAAGTTTGTTGTAACAAACCCTAATTAGGGTTTCTATCCTATAATCCTAGCCATTGATTCTAAATCAATCAGAGCCATTTGTTTGTAAAGGGTTCTCTATATAAAGCCCTGGCTCCTCATTTGTAAAGGTTAATAGAGAATAGTTAATAGTTAGCTAATAGTGAATAGTCAGAGAGTAGGAAATAGTTAGAGTAGAGTAGAAAGAGAAGGCAAAGATTGTTGCCAAGATATTGTTGCAAAAGACTTGTAAACTTCATTGAAGAAACGGTGAATTCTATAGGTCGATTCAACAATTTGCATGGTCTCTACACTTCTCAAATTTGATTTCATGTTATTAGGTGAATGGAAGAAATTTGTATGATCAACGGTGAAATTCATATATCCATACTACTAGTGGTTTGTTGATTGCAGACTTGCCTTGCGTAGTCAACTAAAATCATTCAGCTTAAGCTTAACTTCAATTATCGCTTCTTCATTGATATGCATCAACCTGACGGTGTCCATGCTTTTAGCGGTGATCTAAACATCATAAATCTTTCCTCAGAAGATCGCACTAATCTTGTGGAGATGATCCTAGGATGTCGAAGCAAGACTTAGTTAGAATTTCATCAAAGGTCATTCATTGCTCTTACGTTCTTAGTGTTACAAATAGATCCCATTCCAACCCTTATCCTTTTTTCTTTTTTCAAAATCAAGGGCTGATGAAATTCCACGTTCCAGTAACATCCAAAGCAAATCAGACGTTTAGGTCGTCGAAAGTAAGTCCCCTTGTGATTCCAGCAAAATCACATCGTACCGCAAAGAGCTTATCCACACGTAGAGAACCTACATATCAGAACCTTGGAGTTACTCCGACTGTTCCTTCGGCGAGATCTTCAACAGTCAAGAAACTTTGTTCAAGAGAGGATAAGGTACCTTTAGGTATTTTGTTCTGTGTTCGCATGTGCATGAAAAACACATCAACAACACTTTACACGTGCCACACCTCACCGCACTATCTATATATTCACACCAAAAAGATTTTCAAATATATATACCTATAACTATACTTGTCTCTTCAAAGAGGCACATACCCATCTGGAACGTAGAAGTCACCTTGCTTGACTTACCGATTCATACTAATTAATTTATAATACTCATCGATTAACCATAATCAGTTATACTTTATGATAATTAATGGTTTTGTTTTGCAGTCAATTAAATTATGTTTTATTTAAACTGACATCTATACTTTTAAGATGTTCACCGATCATAGTCTTGTTTGAACTAAACATTAAAATATTGACATCGAACTTTACTTGATCTTATTCCCACCGTCTATTGCTCCTGTCTGATACATATCGGCTTTGCAATTGCTTTCCATTAATCGTTCAACCCTCTTTTATTCGTGATTATTCTTTATCACGAAGTGCTGGAAAATATCGGTCATGTTTACCGACTCATAATTCTTTTGACTATGATTAAAATATGTCTATCAGTTATATTGTTTCTGACTGTAAGCATCATATTTACTGTTTTGATGGTATTTGTATTTTTAACATCTCTTTGGAACATATCAAACATAACCACGATACTTCGTTTCTCATAATACATATCTGGAATATATACCGCTGCATCTACAGTCTGGTTACCATCCCTTGGCTTTGATAAGTCGGTCAATATTTGAATGAAGTCGTATTTCTTGTGATGATCATCGCTACCATCTTCTATCCGCTCTACATTAACTCATCGTTTCCTTCAATATTGGTCGCTATTATTTTAGTGATCAAATCATATATCGTCGCCATAATAAAACATATCAACCACTTCAACATAGTCGATTGCCATCACTGTGCAATCAATATCTTTTAAATCGTTTGTATATTTATCGCTGCCTGTACCATCATCTATGAGTAATGATCAATGTTGCTTGATCATATTTTAATCACACATTTTCACCAAGTGCATTGGATCAACATAGAAATTTTATTCACTGCAGATATATATATATACTTATTATTAATTCTGTTTATATCGAGTCACCATTCTGATTATAATCAGTCTTGATTATGATTATCTATTATCAATGAATTTTTCACTGCTGCATCTTATATGTCTTCAGGATTACTCAACACCATTTCTCAGCACTGTTTGTCTCCAGGAAATTCTACAAACTCCACGACCTGCCCAGGGAACTCAACATGAAGAATCTAATTGTTGATGAAAGGCCCAACATATGAATATCTATTAACAGTGGTCGCTGTCCAAGAGGCATACTCGACTTTAGATCAATGAAGTGTTGCCTTAGAATAACGTTATACTCCTTTTGCTGACTTCAGTTTTCAGCTATGAAGTAGTTAATGAAGTCTCCATCGAACTTCTTTTCTCATTCACTTGTACCACTAGTCGACTGAATATCTCTTGAGGATGACGAGTCTCAGTCCTGTGCTTTGAATTGCTTTATTATGTTTCCAATCATGATCACTGCCATTTCATGTAGCTGCTGTCATAGTTCTTTATTCTTTGTCCTCTATTATATGTCATTGCTGCATACGATCACTGCAAACCCACATCTTGTATATGGAGTTCATCTTCAATTCTGATCATTAATCTGATCATGGAGATGCCTTCAATTCTGATCATTAATTTGATCATAGTGATGTCTTCAATTGTGATCCTTCAATGGTTTCATGTGTATGTCTTCTTCATATAAATCACAGCTATCCAATTCATATAAATCATCACCTTTGACATGACTAATTTGTCTTCTTGCATCTTTGACATCAATGACAATATTTCCATCAAGTGCCTCAACAATGTTCTCCTATTTCAATTTGCAGATGAGGCTTGAGGGTTAATGGCAATCGAAGACTTCATTATTTGTATATCATCTTTTATGTATCATTGATGAATGTATGATTTTATGTATAGATTTGCTTAAATGGCCTGAGAGCCAAGATGTAACAATGTACATATGTGTGTGTGTGCGTGTGTGTGCTTGTACCTGGATCTAGCACAATTACATGGGAAATGTAATTTTATTATATATATAATTAGAAAAATCATTTCATTTTGCAAATGGTGTAAATTTAAGCATTTAATTATTGTGGAAATTGTTTGGAAATTGGGAGACCCTTACAATAAGCTTAACATAAACCAAACACTGAGACAATTGCTGCTATAAATCTGATAAATAATCAGCATTCATACAAATGCTGTTAAATAATGATCTGATGACAAATCACTCCAAAGAGTTGCCAGTACACAAGGAAATCAAGATTATGATATACCAACAAGAGAATACCTTAAATAGATGATTGGAAACTTGTTTGCAGGTCTAAATAAAAGCAAATAACATGCTGTTCTGCCTATAAAAGCAAATAACATGATGTTACAGGCAGAACAGCAAAGGGAACGCCCGACAAGCCTCCCAGCAGATTAACAACACCCAAAATAGTCACAAGCTGAATCAACACCGAGAATGCAACTCCAATGCATATCAAACTCCATGGATGCATATGATGTCAAAATGGAAAAGAATATCAGACTAGTAAAGGTCTGAAATACCCTGTTAATACACTGCTACAAGTCTGAGCAGGAAGCAAACACCACAGAAAAAATCACCAACTCTCATCCAACATGCCCAACATGAGCAGACTTAAATATCATTTCAAGCTTCACCAAACACACTCCAAAATCACTGCACATGATGTCATATCAAACTGAACACATGCTAAAAACTAATGATCATTGAAATTTGACTAAGTCTGAACCTAATGAGATCCCCTACAACTAGAATTTGCATTGTAACTCCCAAAGATCTTAAACCATCTCAAACTTAAATGTATGGCCACTATAATCCTGATAACTGCACAAATTTTGCTCGATTTGGATGAGAATATTCTCTAAGGTACTACGTGCCACCATACAACATGAAAAACCTCCAAAAAAAAGAAGTGAATCAGCTTAGGACTCTCATGCCCCAATTAGCAGATTCACCATAAGAAACAAGGATGTATGGCTTCCTCAGAAAACTTCAGTTTGTTCTTTATGAACCATATCGCCAGCACAAATATCATCATTAGCAACCAACAAACAAGAGGAAAGAGAAATATGACAGCCACAATGAAAACTCCAAAATAGTGCACCCTGCCTGGGATGTACAGCAAGCATCAAGAATTTCAAGATCGCCCTTAAAAAATCTTCTAATACCACTACAAAATGATCATCAATTATACACCACAAATCTACATGTGAGAGGAAAAGTTAGGCATTTAAGAAAAATCCATAAATCCAACATCAATGAAGGTACAAAAATAAAGCCTAAACAAGGAAATAAGGTAAGAAAATGCAAACCATCCTTCATATGCTTGAAACGATCCCCTCCATTATCCTTCTTGCTTCTCTAATCAAATGGTATGTGGCTCTCAAACTCCAAATTGCAAATGTGTTGAAAACAAGGGCGAGAAGATTCGAGGATTTGAAGTTAATTTGACAGCATATAGTTATTCAAAATGTGGATGTCAATGATGAAGAGATAGGCTCAATTTATAGGCAAGTTCATGAAAATATGAAATTGGAATGAAAAATTTGAAAGACGCAAATTCATTCAAAAAGGGAATGATTATGACAAAATATGACACATTTCTATGTCAAAAATTATGACATATTTCTATGCAAAGAACTATGACAAGTTGCTATGCAAGGATTTATGACAAATTGCTATGTCATTTTATGACAAAATGAGTGAATTGTGGAGGGAAATTTGTTATTCAAAAATGAGGAAAGTGGAAGGCTAGAAAAGAGGAGGGGAAGCTAGAAAAGAGAAGTGGGAGAGGGAGAAATGAGGTGGAATTAATAAATAAAAATTATTAATTCCACTCATAACTCAAATTAGCCAATTAATATATAAAAATATTAATTATGACATGGACAAAGAGGGTGAATAAATAAATATAAATTTATTTATTCAAAAAGGGACATGTTAACAAAGGAGTTGATTAATTTAATTAATCAACCTAGGGAAATGATTTGAATAATTTAAGATACCAACCCTAATGACGAACTAGGTCCCAATAATGATGATTGATTGGCTAATAATTGATAAAAATTAATGACAATTGACTAAGGTTGACAGCAAAATAGGACAAAGGATCGAAAAAGACCCAAGATTGATAATGATTTTGATAAGAGACTGATAAGATTGATAAGATCAATTGACAATGACTTGATAAAGGATTGATAAAGTGACATGAAACGCCAATAAAGTGTCATAGAGGACTGATTGAAATTGATTGATAATGAGGTTGATAATTAATGACTAATTAATTATCAACAAAGAGGGAATTAAGTCTAATTGTCAAGATGAGACCAATTCGAATGATTTCAAAATAATAAAATGTCAGCCATAATGATTTAGGACCAAATGCGAATGAAGAAGATTGATTAGGGTTGGATTTAAAATGAACTGAAACCAAAGGAATGATGCAATGTCAACATATGATGAAGATCAAATCCGACATAAAAGACATGTTAAAAATTAGTTTAGCAATGTAGGAGTGATGACCAATTTTGAGTGTCTACACTACAAACTTCAAAGTCTCTACAGAAAACAACAAACTCCATTCAAACTTGAATTTGATTTCTAAAGTGAAACCACTATAACTAGCTAGGGAGGATCTTTCACCACTCAAGCTAGCAAATTCATGAGGGTTTTGTCCTCAAGAGGTTTCTTAGAACACAAGTTCTCTCCAAAATGCAGAGGCAAAATCAAAATCATCAACAACCACAACTCTAAACTCTCAACCTTCTTTTTGTTGGATTTATGGTATGCTCAATTAACCATGGGCAATAACTCTTATTTCCCTCCCAACCATAGACGATATATTCGTCTCCCCCGAGCACTCTAATTTCTATTGATCTACATATTTTTGTTATATTGTTATATCCTACTTTGAATGAGATCACACATCTCATTATGTATATGTGAGAGGTGTCTATACACCAAAGGTCGCCACTCTTCCAAGTGGCGACAATTATTACATTATTAATATAATATAATAATTATTGTATTATCATATAATATAATAATTACACATTATAATTATAATATAATTATATTATCTCATTATTGTTAAGTTCTTTCAAAATTCTGTGATCAAAATAGAAGAGATGGAGATATGATCTGAAAGTTGTATTTTATCTACTATAGCGTGTTTTAAAGATGCACCACACTTACCAATTTCGGTGTGTGCATTCTCCTCAATGTAAGCATGCTATATAAGTGGATGAGGGGTCACATAGTGAAGAGATATGTCTTCCCACGTGGGAAGACACATCTCTTCCCTACGTACCTCTCACCACAGTATATAAACTAGTCACCGTTTACTTACCCAATCGGAAGGAGTGCGACTTGTTTGAGAATCGCTTTACCACCTGATACCATGAACGGTGTAACCGTTGGTCAAATGCGATAAGTTAACTTTGGTTTTATTTATCATTAGTTAACGTTAACATATTAGTATATGTAATCAAATTAATATATATATATATATATATTGGAAGCATGAAACAGTACGACCGACCTTACAAAATTAACACTCCCTCTCAACTAGGGAGGACACATTTCATGTTAGAGAAAACATCACAATTCATCCATTGATTGTGAAGAGAGGAGATATCACACCATAGTGATATTCAGAGATATGGTTCAACAATGAATATCAAGTCTCATGATACTCACCATAACTCATAGTTATCAAGTAAGGTATGTGCACTGGCATCAAGTCACATGATGCCTACCATATTGATAATGATTTCATGGCATGTCCACGAATATTATGTTCATAATATTAACCATGAAGATCTCTATCATAATTATGGTTTATTTAATAATATCAACCAACAGATATCTACCATAATGTCTCAAAGATATATATGCTATCATGGCATGTCCACAGATATCAAGTCACATGATATCCATCAAGATAGTTAAATTGATAATTGTAAAATCGTCACCTTACAATATCAATTTGAAACAAGTGTTCATTATTGAAAAGTCGTCACCCTTCAATAATGTTCACAGAAGGCCCATGCAGTCATGGAGTCACACACATGACAAATAAAAGAGTTTACACACTAAACATCTTTAAATATATTAGTATATCAAAATAAATGAGACTCTTTCTCAAAATTAAATAACATGTTCAACCATACCAAGTTTATCTCTAAAGTGTTCAATCTTGATCCTGAAGAGAGGCTTGGTAAGAATGTCTACAATCTGATCACCTGTACTAATATAATTCAATCGGATCACATTCCTTTCCACCATATCTCGAACATAGTGATAAGGAATCTCAATGTGTTTAGACGGTAGACCTGTCATGAAATACTGGATCCATTGAAAGCTTGATGCAACTCTGATTGTCACAGTAGATGAAAGTAGGATTTAAGGGCAGACCAAACAGTCCTACAAGCAATTTTCGGAGCCATACAACTTCTCTTGCTCCCATGAAGGCTGCAATGTATTTAGCTTCTGTAAAACTCTGAGCAACTGAAGACTATTTTCTACATATCCATGAGATCATTCCTGATCCTAAACTGAAGCAACATGCTAATGTGCTTTTCCCGTCAACTATGCTTCCAGCCTGATCAGAATCAGTGAATCCATGTAGGTCAAGTTCTACATGTTTATATTTCAAACCAGAACCAATAGTTCCTCGAAGATATCTCAGAATATGCTTTGCAGCAACAAGATGTATTTCCCTGGGTTCACACATGAACTGACTTAGTGCATTTACAGCATAACATATATCAGGTCTTGTGTTTACCTAATACATCAGAGATCCAATAATCTGTCTGTAGAGTGTAGGATCTGCAAACTCTAATTCTGCAATTGTTTCCTTTAGCTTGTGCAGATTTGTCTCCATAGGTGTGGTCATGGATCTACAATCCAACATTCTAAATCTCTTGAGTATATCAATGGTGTATTTTCCTTGATTAAGGATTATACCATCTACCTACTGCCAAACTTCAAATCCAAGGAAGTAGTGAAGAATTCCTAAATCTTTCATATCAAACTCAAAGGCTAATTCTTTCTTACATTGAGAAATACAATTATCCTCTCCTATGATTAGTAGATCATCAACATAAAGAATAAGAATTAATAATTCACCATTGATTACCTTGTAGTAGAGATTTGGATCTGCTTCATTCTTGAAAAACCCTAATTCCAAGAGATAATGATCAATTCTTTCATACCATGCTCTAGGGGCCTGTTTCAATCCATAAAAAGCTTTCTTTAATCTACAGACATGTGATTCAGCCTTATGAATCATAAAACCTTCAGGTTGCTCCAAATAAACTTCTTCTTCAATCTTACCATTCAGAAAAGCAGTCTTGACATCCATTTGATTGACTTTCCATCCTTTAGATGCTGCAATAGCCAAAACTGCTCAGACAGAAGTGTATCTAGCAACAAGAGCAAATGTCTCTTCATAGTCAATACCTTCTTTCTGTGAGAAACCTCTGGCAACAAACCTTGCTTTGTGCTTCTCAATGCTGCCATCTGCTGCATGTTTGATTTTGAAGAGCCATTTAGAAGATACCACAGATTGGCACAATATCCCAGACATCATTTTTCAGAATTGACTAATACTCTTCTGACATAGCATCTTTCCAAACTTGATGCTTGAGCGCATCTCCAACACAGGAAGGTTTTGCATCAATGATCTCACTCATCAAGGCAGTATAACTGGAAAATAGGTTAGGTCTCTTACTTTCTTTGAAGGTCCCCTTTGGAGCAGCATAATTTTCAGCTTCTTGAAGCATCTTTTTAGCCCAAACTGGTCTCTTCCTAGTTTCGAGATAATTTTCTTCTAAAGGTAAGCCTTGAACTTCATGTTCAACATCTTCAGGGGTGGAATCCTCATCCAAGCTTGTAGGAGGATCTTGGTATTCTAATTCATTAGAGCTTTTGGACCTCCTGAATGCTATGTCTTCCTCAAAGATGACATCTCTACTTAGTTCAATTTGTCTTTGACCAGGTATGTATATTCTGTAGGCTTTAGAGGTTTCACTGTACCCAACAAATACTCCTTTCTTTCCAAAAGGTTCTAACTTTGACCTCTTTTCTTTGGGGACATGAATATAGACTGGACACCCAAAGATCCGGAAATGACTTATGTCAGGTTTGTTGCCAGTAAAGGCTTCTTCAGGGGTTTTATTGTCAAGAAGAGAATGAGGACATCTATTTTGAATGTACACAGCTGTCCTAGATGCTTCAGCCCAAAATGAGGTTTCTATATTTTGGTCAAACAACATAGCCCTAGCAGCTTCTACTATAGTCCTATTCTTTCTTTCAACTACCCCATTTTGTTGTGGGTTATAAGGTACAGTTAACTCCCTCTTAATCCCAGCATTTATACAATAATCTTTAAACATATCAGAAGTGTATTCCCCCCCACTGTCTGTTCTTAAGATTATGATTTTCTTACCTGTCATATTTTCTGCAAGAGCTTTGAATTCCTTAAATTTAGAAAGGATTTATTCAGACTCTTTGTACCTTAGAAAATATATCCAGGTCTTCCAAGAATAATCATCTACAAATATTACATAATATAAAAATCCCCCTAATGAGGGTATAGACATGGGTCCACATAAATCAGAATGAACTAATTCTAATACATTTTTGGATTTACTGTTGCTAGAATTAAAAGAGCCTTTAGTATTCTTTCCCAAGGC
Source organism: Cryptomeria japonica (assembly GCF_030272615.1). Taxonomy (NCBI): domain Eukaryota; kingdom Viridiplantae; phylum Streptophyta; class Pinopsida; order Cupressales; family Cupressaceae; genus Cryptomeria; species Cryptomeria japonica. Next base: position 215,174,891 of record NC_081410.1, on the reverse strand, counting down.
ACACCCTTTGCAGGCTCCTTCAGATTTTTGACTTAGCTTGGGTAAGCCGATCACCATCTTCTCTATCTTAGGTAGGGCATGGAAATGAAGGTGCCCTAATCTTATGTGCTAAAGTTCATTCGAATCTGGAGTCTTATGAATCAAGGCTAGAGGTGGAGTGGTGCAAAGTCTGTAGAGGCTCCCTTGTCTTACTCCAATGGTGTGGGCTTTCTTGATGGTGGAGTTCTTTGGCCAAGCAAGTACCTTTCCTTCCATAAAGGTTAATCTGTAACCCTTATCTTCAAGTGCAGAAACTGAGACAAGGTTTCTCTTTATACCTGGTACAAATAGAACTCCAGTCAGTTGTAGGGATATGCCTGACTTTAGGTTGATATTGCAGGTTCCTATTCCCATAATTGGATAGTTTGAGTCATCACCAATTGTCACTTCTTCATTTGAACTTTCCACAAGTGTATCTAGGTGCTCACGAAATCCAGTGATGTGTCGAGATGCTCCGCTGTCAATCACCCATGTGTTGAAACTGGAGGTGACTTGACTAGAGAGGGTTGAGTAGAAGACTAGCTTCTTGGAATTACTCCCTTTCTTAATTTCTGCCATTGAAGCTTGTTGTTTGATCTTGTCTGGACACTTCATTGCATAGTGCCCATATTGGTCACATCTAAAACATTGTACTTCAAAAATGTCTCTCTTCTTCTTTGAAGACCTCTTCCCATTTGAGTTGTTGTCCCTCTTTCTCTTAAAGTTCTTTTCTTTCTTGTGCGAATTAGAGTTTAGAACTTGAATGTCTTCATTACCATTGTTTTGTTTTATTCCTCTTGTGACAAGCCGAGATTCCTCTTGAATGCAATCGGTCTTCATTGCATAGTGCCCATATTGGTCACATCTAAAACATTGTACTTCAAAAATGTCTCTCTTCTTCTTTGAAGACCTCTTCCCATTTGAGTTGTTGTCCGTCTTTCTCTTAAAGTTCTTCTTTTCTTTCTTGTGCGAATTAGAGTTTAGAACTTGAATGTCTTCATTACCATTGTTTTGTTTTATTCCTCTTGTGACAAGCCGAGATTCCTCTTGAATGCAATCGGTTTTCAATCTATCAAACTTAGGACATTTAGAACGAGCACTGATTCCTTGAATGAACGATTCCCATGGGGTAGGAAGCCCATTTAGGGCCATCATAGCAAGTTCTTTGTTGTCTACTAGATGGCCAATAGTGGATAGTTGATCCTTAAGCTCAGTGATCCTCAAGAAATAGGATGTAACTGTTTCTCCTTTATTCGTCTTTATATGGTGTAGTTGATTCTTTAGGGTGAGAGCTCTGCTAGTGTTGTTGATTTCATAAATGTCAGCTACTGCTTTGAACATCTGAAAGGCCGTCTCATATTTAGAAATAACTGGTACAATGTGGTCTCTTACTGAATCCACAATTATCTTAAGGGCCTTCTCACTGTCCTTGCTCCATTGAATTTTCTCTGTATCATCAGAAGGTTCAGGAATTTCACTTTTGACATGGGAGTCAATTTTATTTTCTTTCAAAACAAGCATGATCCTGAATTTCCAAGATACAAAATTTGATGCTCCATCTAATCTATCTTCAAACCTAACTCCGGTTTGCATTAGGATTATGGGAATGTGATCTTAGTAAGAGCCTGGTGAAAGTTTATGAGATCATTACAAATTTTAATATGATCTTCCTTAACTTCACTCAGATACCATGTTAAGTTCTTTCAAAATTCTGTGATCAAAATAGAAGAGATGGAGGTATGATCTGGAAGTTGTATTTTATCTGCTATAGCGTGTTTTAAAGATGCACCACACTTATCAATTTCGGTGTGTGCATCCTCCTCAATGTAAGCATGCTATATAAGTGGATGAGGGGTTACATAGTGAAGAGATATGTCTTCCCACGTGGGAAGACACATCTCTTCCCTACGTACCTCTCACCATAGTATATAAACTAGTCACCATTTACTTACCTGATCAGAAGGAGTGCGACTTGTTTGAGAATCGCTTTACCACCCGATACCATGAACAGTGTAACCGTTGGTCAAACGTGATAAGTTAACTTTTATTTATCATTAGTTAGCGTTAACATATTAGTATATGTAATCAAATTAATATATATATCGGAAGCATGAAATAGTACGACCGACATTACAAAATTAACAATTATAATAATATCAATAAAATCACAACCTTTGTGATATCAATGTCGGCCTATGGATTTCGACGACAACTACAATAAAATCAACACTTTTATAACTTTTTGAAGCAATAAAATATTACTTTTTTCCTTATTCACTCTGAAACTCCATTTATAAAATAAATAATTGACTTTATGAAGCATTTTTCACCTTTTCGAGGAATAATAATGCTTCCTCGTGAATAAAGTCCCTTTTCCAAGGTGTCCATTAAAAATAACTTTTCAACACCTTTAAGCTGAGCTATTACACTTAGTTGTCACTTTTATTATTTCCAACATTAGACAACTGAAGTAAAATATTAATTAAATAACTCAATAATATCTCCAAGTCACAGAAAGCACCCAAATGATATAACTTTGCAATTTTGATTATACCAAAGTGGTATTGAAGACTAGGGACAATGATCACAGGCAACTAGGCAACTTTCTAAAAATATGTACTCCTAGAAGTTTGGAGAACCCAAAAGGTCGTAAATCAATTCCGAAAGCATCAAAGGGCTCCATCTAACCAATTGAACTCAAACCCAAGAACAATTGATTTGTAAGACTGGTCAAAAGCTTCTCCAAGAATGTTGACTTTCTCTCTAACTAACCAATTTGCCTCCGAAATACTTGGAAACTAGCAAACTATGCACAAATTGGTTAAGCACCAAAAGGGGGCATTACATATGTAGATTTTTTGATCATGATTCATCATTCGTCTATTACTAGGTTAGACTTATAGTTTCATGGGTGTTGGGGGGCAACATACCCAACAAGGTCAAGAGACAGCAACCCTTATGGAGGCTTGCAGGAAACACCCCTTACAAGATCCGAGGGCAATGCGTCTAGCCCATTCCCCAACCATCAAGCCCATATTAACATATTCGAAACCACACAACCTCAATGAAAAACACCATTTTCATATTTTTTTACAGATCTAAGGGCCATGTCATAAACAAACAAGCATTGAAAGGTTGTAAGTTTTTTTTTCCTAGACGTCCCCTGCCCATCCTGGGAACAGCTAGACATCCCTTAGTGTACTCTGCAATTTTTTGAAGTCTCAAGGATGTTTCCTAAATTTTGACAAAAAAGGGGACAGAGAGGGGACATTTTCTAGGCAAGGGACACATCCCAATGGAGCATTGATTTTTTCTAATATAGTATATTGTATCCATACTTGGCCAATAATTCCTTCTCTACTTCCGCAATTGACTTTGTATTTGCCATTGCTTTTTGACCCAATGACCCACCTAACATGTATTCTAACTAGGTTTTGTTGATGTGTTTTTTATGCACCTCGAACACAAAATAAAATACCAAGGTATTCTATCCTCTCTTGAACAAAGAAACCTCATATGATATACAACGTGATCAAATGAGATGACTCCAAGGTTTACAATGTGAACCACGCGACTTAAATGTTGTGGGTAGACTCAGTGAAATTGATGTGATTTTGTTGGAATCACAAGGGGACTTACGTTTATGAGCACTTGGAATGTGGAACTAACTAACTTGCTTGGAAAATAAATGGCAAAAGAGATAACGGTTTAGCAAGCCTATACTACTCTTAAGAACAATAATAACAACAGATGATACTTAGACAAACTCCCTCAAACCAAGCTTCGCTTCGCCATTAGGAACAACTACGCAAACTCGATGCAATCTTCTCAGGAAATGGAAGATTTTCATATTGCAAACACATCACTCAAATCCCCAATACTAGCGCAACTTGAACAAGTATCCACAATCGAACTTAGCATAATGATGAGGTTCAAGCTAACTTTACGCTGTGACTTACAATCAGCAAACCACTGAAAGTATGAACCAAGGAATTCATCACAATATCTTCATAAGCATCCACCATAATCAATGAACTCTAATTAATCTATGAGAAGTAGAGACCATGCAACAATTTGAAATAGCACACCAAAATCCACCATATATTCAATGAGAATAGTATGTTTATTACAACAAACCTTGGCAACAATCTCCAAACCTCCTACTCTACTTGCTATCTTCTTCTGCTACTAACTATTCTCTAACTATTATTAACCTTTACAAATGAGAAGGCTAGGCCTTTCATAGCTCTTCCATTACAAATGAATGGCCTGGATCTAATCCAAATCAATAGCCAAGATTACAAGATGAAACCCTAATTAGGGTTTGTTACAACAAACTACCTTCAACCAATGAAATAATTACATTGAATTGGACATGTCCTTTGATTTCTGACCAATGAGAATTGAGGTTAGGTAGATAAAATAATAATTAATGAATCACCGTGTGTCGTTTGCTCCATGTTTAAATGACTCAAGTTCAATGCATCTGGACACGCTACTGTGGCACAACCTGATTGGATTGATGATTAGTAGGATGCCACCTCAACCGCACATGTAGATTATCATAAGGTGTTTGTGATAGAGCAATATCTCTTGATACTCAACATTTTGAAGCTTGATGCGATGGATCATATTCCCAAATTTCATCATCTTTGGTGATCAAGCTTTCTAACTTTAATTTACTCTTTTGAAACTATCACCATTCCAACTAGCAATTTGACAACTCTTGACAATTTTGACAACTTTTCAATTGTTGCTCTTCAATGATCATTCTCAACATTGTGGAGCAAGACTTGCATATGTAAGACTTACAAATCCTAACAGAATCGCAAGAAGATTTTCAACTCCAACATTTAAACTAAGACTATTGCCAAACTATGCAAACTAACAAAACAGGTCCCCATTTGCAACAAAGCGATATGTGAAAACATCACAACAAGTTCCTCACACCTTTTCCCTACAATGATCAAGGTTGTGACCACATTGTCCCAATATGGGCATATTGCCATGTTGAACACAAAGTTGTACTACCAAAATTTGCACAAACAATGTCTACCTCGTAATGCTTGTACTTCTTCCAACTTGTTCCTTCAAGTGAATACTACAAACCTAAAGTGTTATGTGGCATAAAATAGTTTTACATGCAACTATAGCTCAAGGAAGTGCACATACTCGTGAACCACAACAAGAGCCCATAATCTATGTCCCTATATCTTCCTCTTATTCTAACAACACATTGGGATTCGTTACTAGTTCAATGGTTGTTTTTGCCCTCGCCTCCTCCAAACTTTTTTGCTCAAACAAAGATAAGGTTGCATTTATTATCCTCTCAACTTTTGATCAAACATTCAAGCACAATTAGATGTCACGGCTAGGTATCTATACAAGGTGGTATTTGAGGCAATCGATACCTCCACTCATCTTTAGCCCACAATATTTGCAAATGACCATCCCCATAGTTGGTCCCAATACATTAAGTTGTCGGTTCAAGTTCAAGTTCAAGAACCCAATTCGTCGATTCAACAAAATTTTGAAAATGGGTTTTGGATTTGTTGGGTACATTAGTACAAAAACAATGTAAAAATATATATTATATATAATATTATATTAATATATAATAATATAATATATCTATTATATTATATAATAATATTTATTATAATGTAGTAAATATTATAATATAATATATATTACTTAAAATTTAAATGTATCAAATATAAAAGTTATTAACATAAAATATATGAAATATTAAAACATTAATATAAAATATATAAATATAATTTATGAAATATAAAAATTATTACTATAAATATTAAACAAATGTCAGATAGTCCAGATGAATGTTATTGAAGAACCATAACATTGAAAAACTAATATCATTACAACCATAGAAAATGAAATACCTAGAACCCAACCTCTCCTAACCGATGGAATCTATGGTTCTAGGTGTGATTCAAAAAGATTTCTAGCTTTACCACCTTGCAACAATAGCATAAGCAAACGAAAACAAGAAATTTACCTGCAGGAAATAGAAGAATATTATATGCGTAGAAAATATTACAATATCATTACAATAGAGGAGGGGAGAAATGCAGGAGGGAGAGGAATTTTGAGATGCCTTTCACAATTTTGAGATTTGTTGCACCATCATTCACGAAGATACAAGTATTGACAAATTTAGTGAACCTAAGCGTACCAGCTCTATACCGGAACATGGTTTGAACTGAACTGAGACCAAGGGGTCAAGAGGAAGAACCCGGTTATGTAACTATTACACCATGCTTCCAAATGGTGTCATTTCCATCACAATTTCCACTAATTCCATTTGGGTGTAATTGAAAACTATAAACAAATTTAATTGTTGTGAATTCTAACATTGAAAAAAATTTAAAAATTACAAAACCATGATTTGAAAAAAATTAAATGCCAAAACCCATATATTAATTTTAAATAGGATGGATGTGAAACAAATTTGGAATTGAAATCCTCACATTATAAAGGAAATGCATAAGAAGTTTAATGCTAATGCTAGAAAAAAAAAAGGAAAAAACAAAAACATACATGAAAATTTGCAAAAACTAATGAAAATTTCTCTCCTTCAATCACTTCAATCATAATCCCAACGAGATCAAATGCAGTTGTGAATTAAAAAAGAGTGAACGCAATAAATAAACGTACTTTCAACATTTCATGCATGTTTATAGCACGTATGCAATTTGTTTGGTGTGTTTAAATCAGAGATTAGAAAATCGCCCAAAAATCGCCAAACTCGGTGAGTCCAAGTCCGAGACATGCTCGCCGAGTCTCTGGAACTCGGACTCGGGCTTGGCCGAGTCTCGCCGAGTTGGTGAGTTTGGAAAAAACTCACCAAACTCGGCGAGTCCTGAGCCTCAAACTCGGTCGGCGTCCATGCATAAACAAAGACAAAAAAAAAACATTTTTAATAGATTCTTGAAGTTTGTTTTTTTTGTTTAGTTATCTCTAACCCCTAAAAGTGAACTTCATTTCATTCGCTTGCAAAAATAGGAGGAGTAAAGGGAGTTGGGAAGAAAAACAAGGGTGCATAGAAGAAAAACCAGCAAGGAGGAAGCTCAAGTTTTCTTCAATTTATCACATTGGGGCTGCATTGTGTTTGGACTTGGTGCATCAAGAGTTGGATAGGAAGAGTTTGCAGCTCATTTCAAGCTTTTTGTAACAGGTGAGATTGTTTTTTTGAAGATTTTTTTGTTTCTTGTTTCTTGTATGCAAAAAATCCATTTTCTATTCATTTATTTTGAAAGTTTTACATTTTCTTCCTAAATCTTTTGTATGTTTGTAACTTAGTATGTAGCATGTAGTATGCAGTTGTACTATGTAGGGTTGTATGTAGGGTTTGTAAATTTTATTTTTTTTAAAGTAGGGTTTGACAAACCCTACAATTTTTTTTTAAAAAAATTTACAAACCCTACCTTAGTTTTTTTGAATATATGTATTAATTTCATTTTGTATTTGTAATGTTTTATTGCAGCAAACTTCACTTTATTATTTGCCTCAACTTCAAGTATCACAAAACTATCCTACAATGTCTACTTCAGCTTCTAGACCCCCCATTAGAAAGGACCCTGCTTGGAAATATCATGAGGATTTTCCAGGGCAAGGAAAGGGGCAAACAAAATATACATTTTGCAAAATAATATTCCATGGAGGTATATATAAACTGAAATACCATATTTCTAGTGTGCATGGACATGATGTCGAACCATGCCTAAAAGCACTCCCTGAGGTCGTACATGAATGTTATGTAATGGTTGAGGAAATTGAAAGGAAAAAGAAACAAAAGGAGGATCGAGCGGCCATTGGGAGAGAGGCAACTTTAGGAAGAGGGACACAGTTAGGTTGTGTTGGAGGCCCTTCTTCCTTACCTTCATATCGTCCCACTCAATTTGCTACTGCTGGTGCTTCCGCTTCTACTTCTATAAGTGGCAGTGCCACCGCCACTTCTCATGCTCCTAGCACTAGTAGTTGTAGTGGGAGTGTTAGCATTGGACCTAGGATTCATAAATCTAGGTTGGATACCTTCTTTGTGCCTCGCACTACTCCTGGGTCCCAACAGTCGCTTGAAGGCATGGGTTGGAACAAGGAGGTCCATGATGCCGCTAAAATGACAGTTGCCAGGTTTTGGACCTACAGCAGTATTCCATTCTTTGCAGCCAGGTGAATGTTTTATAACTTTTATGTTTGATTGTTTTAATTTTTATACTTAACTTATCTTATTGAATTTATTTGTGACAAGTCTCCTTATTGGCAAGAAATGGTTGATGCCCTTACCATATGCGGAGCGGGGTTCAAAGCCCCTACTGAGAGTGATTTGAGGGGACCCATTTTGTCTCAATTGGTGAATGATGTGAAGAAGGATTTAGATGAACAACAATAGATATGGAGCACTAAAGGTTGCACCATCATGACTGATGGTTGGACGAATAGGAGAAATAGAACTCTTCTTAATTTTCTTCTTTCTTCCGCAGGTGATTGATTAATTTTAGTTTCATATAGTCTTTAATTTTTTATTTTTTATCTAATGGTTTATTGAATGATCATTGACCTAGCTTTATTTTTTTATTTCAAGGGGCACCGTTTTCATCAAGTCCATTGATGTCTCCGCCCATTGCAAGAATGCCACCTACCTATGTGAGTAGATAGAGGAGGTGATTGATGAGGTGGGTGAGGAGAACGTGGTATAGGTGGTGACCAACAATGCAGCAAATTATATTGCTACAGGTAAACTTTTGATTACAAACTAATTTTGTTTGCAAATTAATTACTATTTTGTAGTTTGTACCTCCATTAATTACAATTTACAATGCAACAAATTATGATGTTGCAAGTAGACTATTGATGGAGACGCACCCATCTATAGTTTGGACTCCATCTGTTGCCCATTGCATTGACCTCATGTTGGAGGATATTGGAAAACTCCCATGGGTCAAGAGATGTGTAGAAAGGGAAAGAAATGTGTGCAAATTTGTATATAATCATTCTTGGGTGTTGGCTCTTATGAGACAATACACAGAGCAGAAGGAGTTAGCTCGTCCAGGAATCACAAGATTTGCCACAAACTTCAACACATTGCAGTCCATGCTTAGCTCTAAGTCAGCCTTGAGACGTATGATTGTTGGTGAGGAGTGGTCTTCTTCATCCTATGCTACCACCCCTGTAGGGAAAGATGTGGCAGACTGCATTTTTATGAGTGAGACTTTTGGGTCCCTTGTGATGAGATAGTGAAGGTAAATTTTTTACAAATTCTACAATTTAACTTTGTGTTTTATAACTTATTATATGTATTCTCTTATTTGCTCATTATTCTAAATTACACAATATTTTCAATTTTGCAGTTTGTTAAGGCCTTGGTGGTTTTGTTGCGAGTTGCGGATGGAGAAAAGCCCGCAATGGGCTATATATATATGAGGGCATGGATAGGGCGAAGGAGGGCATCAAATCCGTCTATGGAGGAGATGAAAGCAAGTATGGTCCCATTTGGGAGATCATTGATAGGAGATGGCATCATCAGCTTCATAGGCCCATCCATGCAGCAGCCTATTATCTGAATCCGGCATTCCGTTTTATCCCTTCTTTCAAGGCTGATGTGGAGGTCCTTAATGGGCTATACTCAATCATGGAGAAGATGGGACCTGCTGGTACTACTCAGATAGAGCTTATTCGAGAGCTACAATTGTTCTCAGATGCACAGGGGGAGACCTTCTCTCGTCCTGTCGCCAAAGATGGTAGGACAACTATGATGCCAGGTAAAAATAAATTTTAAGGCTTAATTTTAATTTTATTGTATATTGTAACTTGTTAAATGAGTTCATGAGTGAGACTGATTTTATTTATTTTTCTCATTTCAAACTCAGATCATTGGTGGAGCTTTTTTGGCCCAACAATACCAAATATTCAGAAGTTGGCCATTCGCATCTTGGGCCAACCATGCAGCACATCAGGTTGTGAGCGCAATTGGAGTATGTTTGAGCAAATACACTCCAAGAGGCGCAATAGATTATCTGTGGAGAAGATGAATAATCTCGTCTTTTTTCACTACAACCTCCGCCTAAGAATGAGAAAGAATGCATTAGTTGACATCTCTCCTATCATTCTAGATGAGGTTGATCTTGAAGCATAGTGGGCCAATGAGAGTCAGACAGATCCTGCGGTTGTCTTTAGAGATGATGACACTGATTGGATCGACCAGGTAGATATAGAGGCTGAGGCTGTAGCCATGGCAGAGGAGCAAAGAGCACGAGTAGAGATAGGAGATACTGATAGGGACAGAGATGTTCCTGATGTTGGTGAGCATGGCATGGTGTCACAGGGAGCAGCTATGGCTGCCAAATCGCCCAGGACCTACCTTAGACGCCTTCACAGGGGGCCGGGGCAAGAGGGTGCACACTCCTCTAAGCCATAGGCTCGTAGTTGTATTTACCTTTGGTATTTGTGTAAAGCATTTGATGATGATCATATGATGACATGGATTTTTTATTCCATGAGTTTTGTAATATTGTATACATTTGACAATATTTATATATTTATGTTTGTTACTTCCTTCAGCTACAATTTGCGTTTATGCTTATGCGATCGATGTATACTTGTATATGTAATCAAATGAGCCGAGTTTGATGATGTTATTGTGTCTTTAAGGTGTATTCAATAAAGGGTGCATGAAACAAGTTTTAAATCTTTAAAAATCTCTAAATTTCTTGAGTTTTTCACTTTCCCGAGTCCAGCCGAGTCTGACTCCGAGTCCCGAGTCCGAGTCTGATTCGGCCTTGCCGAGTCCAAGTCCCATTTCTTTGGTTTAAATGCACTTGTTATGCATAGGTGAGTACATGGCAGTTCCTCAACAAGTTCTAGTAAATACTAGTAGGAACTTGAAGAGTACTCACCACAGGCTCATCTACATGTAGCACAAAATTCCAAGCACAAGTCACTCAAATGCCCTTTCCACTCACAAATCACTCAGCCACCATTGCCACTCATAAGCAGAACGAGTACTGAAACCATGGCAAAGTTGACTCATGAAGAAAAATCTTATCAACCAAAGATGAGATAGAGATCCCTAACAATCACTGCTGATCAGATCTATTCTATTCTAATGTTTGTGCTAGAGGTTAAGAAAAATGCACAAGAATTAACACATTTTGCCAAGAGTTTAATTTTTATTCAGAAATGGGTTTCCATTTTATCACAGTGTTCACAAAGTATATATAGAGATTGTTATGATTCTTTGTAAAGCTTAATTCCATAAAATCAAGAGAATGATTGTTTCCATTGAATGTCTTAGATATCTAATGGCAACCTAATATAATTTCGTCATAAAACTAAACATAGAAATTCTCCCACAAATGAAAATTAAATATGGCTTCAAGACTTTGAATTGATCATTTTAAAGCAATTACAAACCACCATTGATTGCCACATTATTTCTAGCAATAAACAACTAAAGTATTGGTGCACTCAAATAAATTTTAGTCACTAATTCAAGAATCTCTGGAATTTGCAACAAGAATGGCATTCACAAAAGAACAACCGAATATCCTATATCTTAAGTTTTTCTAACATCTTGATTACATCGTAGTGTTATACAATTCAAAGGAACATTTGCTAAGAACAAATTATTAAAACCTTAACTTGAAATACATTAGAAGATGAAAGATGACAATGAAAAACATACCAGACATTGTTGCAGTGCCACCACAAAGCACAGTATTTTCTAGAAGTTGTCGCTGATTCTCAAAAGGAGCACATGAAGCACAACGGATCAATTGTTCAACAATACCATACTCCTCAATTCCCAATAAGGATGGTTGAAACAAAACTTCACCTACAGTGTATCGTTCCTTGCCTAAAGATATTACCTAGACAAACACAACATAAATATCCACTCTATCATAAATCCTCCTGCTTATTTAATACAAATCTCTTCAACATCAAAAAAAATATAATATATTTCAGTATTGCTTTTTAAAAATAACAATTGGTAAATTAAAAACTATTGAATTTATAACTAGTATACCTATACTTAAAAAATATATGTAAAATATGTTGAGAGATATCTTATAATAGAAGAGAATCATCTATAAAGTCCAGCATGCAAAAAGTTGTGAATCTAGTTGTACACAAGTGGCGAGGGTTCTATTTTATTTGGAGAAATAAAATAACACTTCCACAAAAGCCCAAAAATGCACTTTCACCAAATATAGGCGAATTTATACTCGATTTTTATGGAAAAGGCCACCCGGACTCAATGGTGAGGTCGAAATCATTGTACGATGCCCCCAAAACACGCAACTCCTCAGATCCGAAAATCAAGTGCTCCAAAATGTCTCCACAAAGACTACTCAATGAAGCCCCAATGGCTCTGATACCATGTGAGAATTTGCCAAGATCAAGGGCACAAAAAATAGCACAAATAAGAGAGACAATAGTATGACAAGAATGAACTTCTCATCAATATGCAAATATGATCAACTGGATTAACCAATACAAAGAAGATGAGTCTACTTATAAAGGCAAGGCCATATGGATATGTGAGCACACAATCATGACATGTGCCTCAATGAGATACAAAGGTAGGTAGGGGTAGGTAAGAGAAATAATAAAATATTCCACAAAAGGTGGATCACCCACCGAAGGTGGAATGTAACAACAAGATAAGACCACAAAAGGTGGAATTTCTCCTACATACATCATCCCTATGCATACTTCCCTAAGTGTCTCATATCCAAACTACTATGAGATGCATTAGCCTAAGTCAACTTAAGTGTAATTATGGGACATAATTTAAACCGACAGTATACAATTTAGCAAAGGAACAAACCTACAAATAGTCTATTACTACCTTCAACCAGAACAAAAAGAAAGTTGCCAATAGCAAATATATGTAAGATATTGGATTATCTCCACAACATTAGGTATGTGGATATTTACATAGATAAAATTTTGCGTACTCATCCAAAACAAGGTAGAATGCCCTTCACCTAGTTGAGCTAAATTGAACATTGATGGTGTCGTTAAGCAGAACCCTAGCATGGTACATATGGGGATTATCCTCAGACCTTTAACAAGAGAGTTGATATGTGCATGTATGCAATTCCTAGGTATATTTGAATAATATCTTTATAATCATTTAGTTAATGGTCAATAATGTAACATATTGTACATATTAGATAGTTTCTAATTTCTTGAGTTTACGATTGTTTCATAATAGAAACATCGTTTTTGTAATTGCTATATGTACATCTTCATTCATTTAATAAATTATGCAATTACCTGAACATGGTATCAGAGTAGAAAAATAAAATTTTGTTTTTCTAAAAGTTTCGAATGAAATTTTTCATTTTTGAAAAACAAATTTCTTTTAGGGCCTGTGAAAATTTGTGGCCTTCAAATTTTCTTAAATCGCATGGATTTGGATGCAAGATTCTTCACATCTCTTCTTCTTCTGCCAACCAAGGGTTTGTTATTTCGTGTGTCTCAAGCCACAATCTCCCTGGTTTGTGTTTATTTTTCATGGCACTGTTTTCACGCGAAGTCTACAATCACATCGCTTCGAACCTATGTTTTTTCGCGCACTTTCTAAATATCGCAGCTTGTAGTTCACGATTTCACAACGGAACCCGTGCGACCACCCTTCGTCTTCCTGCAACTTGCGTATCTTCTCCAACGTTTTTTTCTAAGCGACTCTATTTTGTGCATGACGGGAGCTTGTGTGTCGTGTCTTCTACAACCGAAAAAAAAAATTCTGCAAACTTTCTGGTGACGCAATTTGTCTTGGTCTTGACCTACGTTTTTTTGTCTAGGGTTTTGACATATTTTTTGGGCTCTGCTGCATCTCGACCTAGGGCTCTAATTTTCTACAAGTAGGGTTTTGTAGATTTTTCAAGACTAGATTCTTTGTAGATTTTTCCCATACATTTTTGGGTGTTCGTCGAAATTTCTTGGGTTTGTCAAAATTCGGAACTTGGGATTTGTGTCAATCGTACTTCTTTCAATCTCAAAGTTTGTACCTAAATCTGCCTCCTTTTTTGCATTGGGATGTGCCTCGAGTTTTGTGCTCTTCAAAAATCAGTTATTTGCCTCTTCAGTGAATCTCGTTTGTCATCTTTGACCAACATAATGTTGGAAAGCAATCAGCGATTTAACAGCAAAAATTACAACACATGGAAGCAGCAGATGATGACGATCTTTGAATATCATCGCCTAGATGATCTCGTTCTGGGTAAGGAGTCACGTCCTAACTGTTATGACGTTTTCACACATCGCCCCATTGTGAATGGGGACCCCCTACTTTTTAGGCCCTCTTGGTCTTTTGGCTTTCGTTTTTGGGTCTTTTTGTAGCAGTCTCGTCACTCTCTTTAAGCTTGCAAGTGAGTGGGGTCAATTTGATCAAGTCTGCTTTTCGTTTGAGCTAATTTAGTTAAGTCTAGGGCTTGTTTTTGTCATTTTAGGGTTTTGTCTTTTGGTTCTAGATTTTAGGGTTTTTGAAAAACTAAACTTAGAACTGGAATCAGGACCTATCAAGGTACCCATAGTAAAATTTGAGCGAATTCTAAGCACTTACTATTTTTAGTACGTTTCACTGCCTCCGAATTGGTCTATTTTTAGTATTTTCTATTTTTTGGTAGGTGCTTTCCTGACCTATTTTATCCAAACCCTAACATTTTGAAACACTTACTATTTGGGAAAATCTATTTTTGGTAGGTTCATCCCTAAAGACGATGAAGACTAAACGTTCTTGAAGATCATTTCTAAATCCGAAAGAGTCAAAAAGCAAGCAGAGTGATCAAAATTTGACTAAGTGTGGGAATTAGTCCAGGAATGGAAAGCTCAAAAAATCATCTAAGTCTAGAAATTCACATCAATCCACAAATGTCATCCTGATCTAGAAATGGCCTGAAATTTGACTAAGTCTGAAAATTTAAAAGATCTTCTAAAACCTAGAATTTGCATTATAATACCTAGAGATCTGAAACCACTCTCAAACATCCTGCCATTATATACATGAAATATAACTTAAAGTATAAGAAAGGAAAAAGACATATTGAAATGCCACTTATACTTAAATGTTATATTTCATGTATACATTTTGATGAAGAGAATGAGGAAAAAATCATGAAAATCCTTCCCCAAGTCAATTCAGCGCCCAAGTTTGGACAAGGGTGCTAAAACAGGGTATCCAAGGAAAGCATGGAAATGTTGAAATTCCACCAACAAACCAAATTAGTGCCCAAGAGGTGGATAGGGCGCTAAATAGAGTTGAGCGTGGAAAAATGGAAAACAATGAAATTCCTTCCCATTTTGCAAATGGCGCCCATGGAGAGAGTAGGGCACTAAAAGGGAGTGTTCTTGGAAAACTTGGAAAATGAAAATTCCACCATCAAGCCATTCTAGCACCCAAGGAAGATAGGGGGCGCTAGAAGAAGGGGGTCAAGGAAAACTCCAAATTTGCAAGATTCCTCTGTCAAGTGGAAATAGCGCCCATGGATGGAGAAGAACGCCAAAATCCAGGGATCAAGGATGAATGCTTTAAGATGAAATTTCCTCCATCAAGGTCAAAATTCCATGCCTAGTCAGGAAGTTGAAGAGATATTTTCCAAGGCATGGAAATAATGAAATTCCTTCACCAAGTTGGATTCCACGTTCAAGTCAAAGAATAAAGAGAAATTGTCTAAGGCATGAAAATCCAAGGGTCAAGAAGGAATGGAAAAGCAGAAATCCCCTCGGGAATTTTTTAGAAAAAACCATTTTTAGACACTAAATCTCGTCTGAATTTCAAATTTTTTGCAAATTTGGATTGGTGAGGGAATTCTCTCTCCGTCAAAACCCAGAATTCTATTTTTGGAAAGTTCCTAAAAATAGGAAATTTTGAAAAAACCTTTGAAAATTCCTTCGAAGCACAAAATAGTTGAAAGCTTCATCAAAATACTCCACAAATCAAGAAGTTTTCTCTCTCTAGGGAATTTCTCTCTCCTAGGGTTTCTCGCCAAGTGGCAACTCGGTCAATGCATGTTGAATGCATGAGGAATCTTCTTGCATGCAGCCGTCTTATTAATGGTTTTATGACAGATTCTATACGCATGTAGCCATCACATGGGGAATGATGGGCATTTATTTCTTGCATCGGAATATATGTTATATTTTGGGTAAGTTTGATGTAATGGGGCGCATTTAATGCACGAATGGATGCCATTTTTAGGCTTATTTGAATTAATTGTATATGGGCTTAATGGGTATTAAATGTTGATTCCCACCTTGTTGCAACCTAAGTGGATAATCTTTTAGGGAAAACCCTAATTAGGGTTTGCATGTAGCCAAGGCCAGTAGCCTATATAAAGGGGTGACCCCCCTCAATTATAAAGGAGGAGAGATTATTGTCTAAGATTGTTGCTAAGAGTTTTTGAAGCAAACACTTAATACATTGTTCTATTGTTGGTGTGTTCTTGTGTTGTTTTGAAGCTCACATGGTCTCTCTCTTCATAGATTAGATTTGATTTCATGTTGTTAGATGAACTGGATCTAATAGGGTTGCTTGTTGCAAAGTTTGTGCTCATACTTTTGGTGTGCAATTGATTGTTGCATACTGTGCAAAGTTAGCCTCAACACCCGTTATATGTGTATGTTTAACTTCGATTATTAGTGGAGATTGTTCGATTTGATGGTTTCCATTGGTGATTTGAAAATCCTTAACACACCCTTTGAAGATTGCACCACCTTCATGTCGTTGTGCTCTGCTGGCGAAGCAAAGCGGGGTTGGATTTTGCATAAGTAATCTTGTCTCCTTGTTCATAGGATTAGATTAGTCTTAGTCTGGTTTTCTAAACCCTTCTCATTTGCTTTCCACATATTTCAAACCCAAAAATCCAAAAAACAAAGTTTTATTGCAAATCATTCGCGTAAAAATCCTTGAACTCACAAGTTTATTAAGATCTTTTGTGAGCATGCATAAGGCCCCTTGGGTTAACAACAAACCCCTCAACTAACTGAGTCACGCCCATGCGCAAAAGGAACCTTAAGATTAGTTGTTTGATCTTTCTTTGCAATCTTAGCATACGGCCTAATTTTAAACAAGAGAGAGTGAAGTGACCGTTGGAAACTTTATTCTATATTTGAGGTTGTCTTAAAAAACACATCAACACTACCGTAGCTAGACAAGATCAGTATAAGTTTGACGAGCGCATCCGAGAAGCGGTCATGCTTATCGAACTTTCGGTTACTGATGATCACCTACCTCAAGTGCCATCCAACAAGACAACTACAGAGATCTGGACTATTTTTAAGGATCTCCATGAGACATCAAACAAGAGTCATGCGTTCTTTCTAAAGAACTAGCTATTTTCTATCATGATGGATGAGTGTATGTCCTACAAGAGCATCTGACGAAGATTAAGGACAATCAAGATCAGTTGGAAGCAAATGGTCAAAAAACGAAGGAAAAGGATATGGTAGTCATCACCCTCAAGAGTCTACCTAAATCCTATGAGCACTTTATAGAAATGCTCAGCATTACTACAACTAATGTTGACTTGAAGTTTCGAGAGTTGTGCACCAAACTTCTGCAGTAGGATCATTGGAAACAACAGTTTGGTAGTAGTAACACTTCATCCTCCACAGAACAAGCTTTCGCAGCCAAATCCTTTCACAACGATAAAGGCAAATCACAGTCCTCTCAGCAAAAAGGCCCCAGTCAATCTCAGGATAGCTTGAAGAAGAAGAAAGTCCAATGTAACTATTGCCACAATTATGGTCACTTGATAAATGATTGTCAAAATCATTTGGCTTTCGAACAGTGGAAGCAAGGAGGATCTCAACCTAAGGCCAATATAACAGAGCACTTAGAGCAAAAAGAATCTGCCTTTCTTTAATGGGGAAAAGACCCACAGATCATGTGAAGTCTTCTGCTTGGTACATAGACTCCAATGCACCTCAACACTTCACTCATTGGCATGATTGGTTCACAGACTTCTCACCTTTCACTGATTCAGTCATTTTTGGAGGAGAAGAGTATATCGTTGTCGGCAAGGGCAACGTTCAGATTTAGTCTGGTGGGAGGAATCTCATTTTCCTCAATGTCTACTACGTTCCTGGCATGGAACTACATCTCTCCATGAGTCAGATTATGCGGCATTCTCCTCAGCTTGATGTGGTATTCGGTTCACACAAGTGTTCAATAGTTGTGTTGGTTGAAAATTTTGTACACCTAGAAAGATGTGCAAAATTGTGGTTTCAGCCACAGTGTGCGAGTATAAAACTCTCCTAATTTAGGGAAGGCTCCCCCTTTACTACTACTAACACTAATCTAATTTGGGTGGGATGACATCTTATTCTCTTTCTTCAAAACAGACGATATTCTTTCTCTTATTTCAAAAAAGAAGTTACAGCAACAACAGTAAATACATAAATGAAACTTCTTGTAGGATTTTTAGAGCATAAAGGGAAGCAAAGTTTGCATGAAAGCACAAAGACTTTCGTCACTTTCCTGGGACGGGAAAATAGAAATGAAAGCACAAAGTCTTTAGCACTCCTACTGTCCTATCAACCTTCTCAAAATGATCATAGTGTACAACACACAGCAGCTCAAAGTCTGTCTATATAATGAACTTCACCTTACATGCACAAGTCTTAAAAATAAAAGCAGCACAAAGCCTACAAGTTATCTCCTTACTTGAGCTTTCTGCACTAGCTTCAAACATGATAAGCAACTCAAAGTCTACAAGACCAAGTCTGAAAACCAAACCTATAACTCTAAATACAATTAGCAGCTCAAAGTCTGCAAGATTGAATTTAAATCCCTCTTGAACAATAGAACAAAAATCACAATCAATTCCAGAAAATGTCGTCACATAACCACTTGAATTGGCACAAAGTCTCAACACAACTTGCCTCTTTTATTGAAAGCAATTTGATTTACATCAAACCTCAAAGTCTTAGAGTGCACATACAAACTGGCAAAATTTTGTTGCATTGCCAAAAGATAAAGATTACAATAGACCCTCTCAAGTATATATAGGGGAGGAGCCATAAGAAAAAGGTGGGAGGATCCCAACAAACTTGAGAAATTCGCTCAACCACCATGACTTATTCCAACTAAAGTCCTAATTTAACTCAGCTTGTAGTTGCTTTACATGTAATTGTTACAAGTGCGGTTGTCGTTGCACCAAAAAATCAACCTGTTAATGCCCGATACAACCACTAGACTTATAGAATCCACAGGAGGCGGTTAAGCCATGTCAGAAACCCGAGCGTTGTGCTGCACAACACAAGGAGACCAAGGGCGCACACCTCGCAACAATCCCCCCAGCGCAAGCGAGGGGTTTGAACCTGTGACCAAGCTCTGATACCACTTGTTACAAAAGTGGTTGTCGTTGCACCAAAAGATCGACCTGTTAATGCTCGATACAACCACTAGACTTATGGAATCCAAAGGAGGCGGTTAAGCCATGTCACAAACCTGAGCGTTGTGATGCACAACACAAGGAGACCAAGGGTGCACACCTTGCAACAGTAATTGCATTTTACAAAAATGCAAGTGAAAGTGACACTTGTAATTGCAAAACTTGTTTTTACATGTAACTTGTCGAAACAAAATTACAAATACACATTTGAAACTATTCTATGTGTCTGAAGACAAGACTCTAACTACATCATCTTTTGTTTATGATGATCTTCATGCTGCTTCATGATGCTAGAAATTGAAGTATTCAAGATTGGTGAAGACATCTCGAACCAGAACGGGAATTTGCATCCTTAATGATCTTTGTGTCCTTGGCCAACGAACTTCAATGTTATCTTCTTGCTTGGGGTAGTACTAGTTTTTCAAGAGGAAAATTCTTTGCAAGGCTAAGGTAAGAAGCCTATCTCTATCCTGAAAGCATTCCATTCTCTCACTCATTCATATCACTTATCCATCTCCTTGTATGGCTCCGTCATGTTGTTGTTCTTTCTTTGTATCATCCTCCAATCTTGAAATCTGCTTGCAAAATAAGGCCCATGCCTTAATTTGTTGATTTGGTAGGTCATGTGTACAAACAAGACTGACAAGGGAAGGGATAAATTGATGCAAAAATGGGCTCACAAGTGAATTTCAGGTTTTGAGGATTGCATTACATATGTGGAAAAACAAGGGCATTGACTTGCAATTGTGTAGAATGAACATGCAACTTCATATGTGTAATGGGAAAATACAAGTTTGCACTTGTAATTGGATTCTAGAGACTCACTTTCAAGTGTTTTTGAGTGCATTTTGGACGAATTTCGGTTTTGGAGGACTCATTACGAATGCAATGTAGGGAAAAAAATTTACACTTCCACTTGTATTCTGATCTTGGAGACCCACCTACAAGTGTGCATGTCTTGCAATCTTGTGGGAAAGCATTCATAATCTGCCTTAAGAACATGGGAGTTTTGTGGAGGCAAGTAAGCAAATCTTAAAACTTTTGAAATCGCTTGCAATCGGGTCTTAGAGACCCGACTGCAAATAAACCCTCTTTTGCATGGTTGGTACTAACTTGCTAATGGGTAAGATAACTTAATGGCTTGCTTTTCAAATCAGTTCATGAGGATCCGATAAAAAGTTGGATTTGGAACTTCAAAGGGGAAAATCTGCAACCATTCTTACGATGCATAATATAAGATACATTCTACTTGCAATCAGGTCCTTAAGATCCGACTACAAATTAGTCATGATAGACTTGCAACCATGAACTTGCACTCCTCTTCTTGAAACCCAACAAGCAACATGGGGGAGTATTCAGAGGAAAGTATATCAATGAGTACTTGCAATCGGGTCTCTAAGACCCAAATGCAAGTAAAAAGATTGCATAAGGAACAACCAACTTGCAATCGGATCTTGAAGACCCGACTACAAGTGAGAATCACTTGCATATTTACCAAAGGAGGACTTGCAGTCAGGCTTTAGAAACTCGGAATTGCAAGTGAATAAAGTGTATCTTTACTTTTACAAAGCAAACTTGTAATTGGATCCTAAAACCCCGATTACAAGTAAAGTTGATTTACTTGCAATGTTGGACGTAAAACCCCCACTTGACTTGTAACTTGACATTTTAAACAATGAACCAGCTTGTAATCGGGTCTTGGAGACCCGACTGCAAGTAAGTGCATTTACTTGTAATGTCTTGCAAAAGTTCCTACTACTTGTAATGAGGACAAAAAGTTCCTATTTGCAATGAGTTTACCTGTAATGACATACAAAAGTTCCTACTTGCAGTGAAAACCCAAAAGTGCACAGAAAGCTAGGAAAATGAAGGCCAAAACTAACAAAAAATTGGAATAAGAAGGCAAACACACTCCCTGATGATTAGACACCAACCAAATGAGTTTTGCACCTCGTAAAACATGCTTTAGAGACTACAAATTTAAAAAGAAAATTCATAGGGGTTGTCCAATTTTTTGAAAATCCAAAAATTTGGACAACAATTTGATCGTGCGACTCACACTACTGTGGTTGTTGGCATCAAGGAACATGGTCTATACAGACTTGTGGATACAGGTAATTCTTTGGAGCATGCCTTTCCAGCCAAATCATCTTCTATCAGCAGTCTCTAGAATCAACGATACGGCCACCTAAGCATTCACTATCTTGCTCAGCTTGTTCGAGAGGATTTAGTTCATGGCTTACCTGAGATTCAGACTCAAAATCAGCGAGATTGTGGAGCTTGTCAAGCTAGGAAGTAGCTCAGGACACCATTCAAGGATGGTGACTCATGACGAGCCTCCAAGGTACTACAATTGGTTCACGTTGATATATGTGGACCAATGAATACCCCTTTTGTTATTGGGTCCAAGTATTTCTTACTTTTTGTTGATGATTTCAGTCATAAAATGTCGGTGTACTTTCTTAGACAGAAATCAGATGTGTTTACTGTATTTCAAAAGTTTAAGGCCTTAGTAGAAAAAAAGTCAAGTTGTCCCATAGTCACTCTTAGGTCAAATAATGGAGGGGAGTTTTGTTCTACCACTTTCTCCATTTTTTGTGATACACACGGCATCAAACGCCAATTAACCACACCTTACACTCCTCAACAAAACAGTGTTGTAGAGCGTTGCAACTACACTATAATTGAGATGGCTATGTCAATGTTGGAATACAAGAGTGTTTCCAAGAAATTTTGGGCAGGAAGCAATATTCACTACAATCTATCTCCTTAATCAATCTCCCACACAAGTTGTTGAGGGGAAGACTCCTAAGAAACCCTGGACTAGTCACAAACCTAGGATCAGTCATTTGAAAGTCTTTGGCTCTTTAGCATATGTTTGGATTCCCGATGCCAAGCACTCCAAGTTGGATTCCAAGAGTAAAAAACTTACATTCACATGGTACAGTGACAATCACAAGGCTTATCGGTTGATTGATGTAGACACTGATCATCTTATTTTCAATCACGATGTTGTATTCGATGAAGAACGAGGACCTTTTCAGCTATCCTTGTCTCTGCAAAATTTTGAGGATTAGCCTTTGAAGGCTACTGATTTGGGTGTTTGTCTTCCGTTAGGTCCACCTTATTGGAAGGACTATGTAGATTCTGAATTTGATGATGCTCTACCCGAATTTCCTTTGGATGATGTCGCTACTCCACCTGTTCAATCTGATCCAGCTCCAATTTCTCCTCCTGCACCAAATGTTGGTCCTTCTACTCTCCAGCCTAAATGGTGGGCTAAGACTACAGGTGATCTTCATGTTGATAAGCTCATCAAGGGTAGGTCATCCAGAAACAAGAGCAAGAAGAACAATACAATCAACTTTACTCTCATGGCCAACATTCATAGTATTCTTAAGCCTCAAACATATTCTGAGGCTAAAGGAATTCCTGAGTGGGAAAAGGCTATGGAAGTTGAACACCATAGTCTTTTGAAGAATAACACTTAGGTCCTCTTGGATCTTCCTCCAAGGAAGAAGCCCATTAGTTGCAAATGGGTGTATAAAGTTAAGTACAAAGCTGACAGAACCCTTGACAAGTACAAAGCTCGTCTCTTTGCTAGGGGGTTCTCACATAATGAAGGCATTGACTATGAGGAGACTTTTGCTCCTACAGCAAAAATGAGTACCATTTGGCTCGTCCTTGCCTTAGCAACTCAAATTGGTTGGAAAGTCCATCGAATGGACGTTAAGAATGCATTCCTCAACGATGAGTTGCAGGAAGAAGTCTATATGACGCAACCTCCAAGGTTTAAGGTTGCCGGAAAAGAACACCAGGTGTGCAGACTAGTGAAAGCACTCTATGGCCTGAAACAAGCTCCTCGGGCTTGGTACATCAAAATTGACAAGTACCTCACAAATCATGGCTTTCTGAGGAGTTCATCAAAAAGGTAGTATCTTCATATCTCAGTCAAAGTATGCCCATAATCTGCTGGACAAGTTTTGGATGCAAGACTACAAACCTGCATCCACACCTATGGGGAAAGGGCTGAAGCTAACAGCCAAATCAGATTCATTTGTGGTGAATGAATCAACATTCACGCAACTGATGGGCAGTCTCATCTACCTTACTACTACTAGTCTTGATCTAAGTTTTGCAGTGAGCTACATTTCACGTTTCATGACAACCCCCAAGGCTGATCATTGGGTAGCAGCGAAGCATGTTCTGCGTTATGCGAAGGGCACTTCTCGATAGAAGCAGAGTATCAAGGAACAGTTAACGCAGCTTGTGAAGCACTTTGGCTTCGGAGGATGATTTCAAATATGCAGATGTCTCAAGCAGGTCCTCCCCTCTGCTGTGACAATCAAGGGGTGGTCAAATTGGCTAAGCATCCAATCTTTCCACGAGAGAACCAAGCATGTTGAACTTCATTGTCACTTCATTCGGAAGTTGGTTGAAGATGGATCAGTTCAGTTGTTGTATGTTCCGACAAAGGATCAAAAAACAGATATTCTCACCAAGTCTCTGAGCCCAGACAAGTTTGTAAAATTTAGGGGGCAACTTGGAGTAATTGACAGATTGACCATTAAGGGAGGGTATTAGAATAATATCTTTATAATTATAATGGTCAATAATGTAACATATTGTACATATTAGATAGTTTCTAATTTCTTCAGTTTACGATTGTTTCATAATAGAAACATCGTCTTTGTAACTGCTATATGTACATCATCATTCATTTAATAAATTATGCAATTACCTAAACAGGGTATCCAAAGTAATAAAATGGAAAAACTCTTGTACTTGGAATGAGGTATTGAAATGGCTATGAAGTTGAAAATTAACCATCTTCTTACTTAAGGCTGCTCCAAAATAATAATACTTCAAACCTAGAATTACTCCATAGTTAAGCCCATTTGATACAATTTGAAAGTACACCCATTTCTTCATTGTACAAAAGCTCTTCTCAAACAAATCATGTAAGTAAAATTCCAACACTAATTGAGAGCTCTTAACATAATGTAGCAGCTAAGACTCAATCTACTCTAAAGAGTTTCTCCAAAGGAAAGAAACCCATTAAAAGATAATTCTACTCTCATGGAAGTTTGGAACAACCAAAAGGGGCCTAGGTGGTGCCCTCAAGAAAAACTACCTCAAGAGTCTAATCAAAGACCATTACTCATGTTTAATAGGTATACAAGAAACTAAGTTATACCATAAAAGTTCCATTTACACTTAGAACAAATCAAAAATTGATGACATTAGCACTAGGAGAGCTTCTATAGGCCTTTTTACTGAATCGCGTACAAACATTTTCTCCAAGATTTGAGGCCCAAAGTGAACACTAACTCTCCCTTGTTTTTGATACTAGTAGGATAAAATTCAGGTATCAATCCTATTTGACATTGAAGACAACAAATCAAACAACCTGATCATTGATGGAGATTATAGTTTTGTCCTCTTTGATTTTGAAAAGATATGTGACCCTAGTTTAAAAGACCTATGCAAAGAGTATGTTGAGGAAATTTTTTCCCTTGTTGGCTTCAAGATATCAAGACTATTCTAGGATTGTATACTTGGTGTAATAGAAGAGCAAGAAATCACTTTACTGAAGAAAGATTTGAGTAAATTCTTGTTCAGGAAGATGTCCTCCCCTGCAAGTCATTTTTTATCATTGGCTTATTCTTTTGGATATTGGAAGTAATAAGAGTAAAGGCACTATTTCCTTTGAATATAATCTGGAATAGGTGAACTCATAAGGGTTTACTGCTAAAGTATAATGATGTTGGAAAGTCAGGTGCCTCTGTTGGAATCCTCAAGATAGAAAGAAGATTGAAATCTCTAGATTGAAAGTTGGCCTTGGAAATTGGCTCATATAACATCTTAATCTAGCCAGTTCTAAACAACTTGTTCTTAGGCTTTGAGAATTGGAAGAGCTATTAGAGCTTGCACCTCCCAAAAAGCACCTCAAATCTATGAGAGATTCTGTTCTCTCCTACTACATGCTAAATCCCCGCAACAAGAGTACTTTTGAAGACTCAAATCTTTGCTTGACCTAGCTCCATGAAGTAGACTCCAACACAATGATTTTTCACCTTAAGACTATCAGCAATATCAAAGGAATATGATTTGTAAGATTCAATTGGTGAATGGTAATAAAATCTACTTATTGGATTTCAAAGAAGTTGCACTTAGTCACTATGAAACTCTACTAAAGTTTGACATAATCTAGTCTGGATAGGATTTGCTTCTTTACAATCCAAATGTCATATCCAGGGAATTCATAAATTCTCTTTGCCAAGTAGCCACAACAGAGGAGCTTATCAAAAACAGAGGAGCTTAAAGTTATTGTCTTCAACTCAGTGAAGGACAAAGCCTCAGCCCTAAGGGTTTCTTTGATACCTTCTACCATCAACTCTTTGATTTAATTGTTGTTGATCTTCTCCTTATGATTGTGAATACCGCTAAAAAACACAAGCAGATTGGAGCTATAAATTCTAATTTTCTAGTTTTGATTCTGAGAGAAAAGAATGCTAGATATCCTTCAATAGGTTAAGACCTATATCTTTGTGCAATTCTTCTTATAAACCCCTGACCAAAATCATAGTGAAAAAAAAAAGTATTTGGGCCATTTGATTTCAAACAAGCAATGACTTTACATTCTTGACAAAAACTTTATGACAATATTTTGATTGTTCATAAGGCTCTTCTCACCAGCAGTAAGGAAACTTAAAAAAAGGATTTTGGCTAAGCTTGACGTGGCTACAGCTTTTGACAAATTGGATCTTGAGTTTATGAATCAGATCATTCCAGTCTTGGCTTTCTTCTATCCTTTTTAAAGTCATGACAAGATAATTAAGCTACGGTAATGGGTGGCTTAGCCTTCCAAGCAGATTGATTCTAATCAAATCTGTTATTCAAGTCTTCCTATTTACCAGCTAATAATTTGCAATGCCCCTATCTCTGTTCTTCCAGAATTACATTATAAACTAGTGATTTTATATGGAAAGGAGGAAAGGAATCCTACCAAAAGAAATTTCATCTCATAAGCTGAAGTCAAGTGACATAAGAAAAATCTCAACGACTGAGCATCCAGTCTGCTACCACCATGAGTCTTGGGGCTAAACTCGTCTGGAATTTGATAATCCCTCCTATGACCCTTTGGAAGTAGATTCTTGCCCACAAGTTTGGTGAGGTAATCAAGGAATAATGTTACTCAACGGCATTCATCAAAAATCTGAAACTTCTAAAATATGTGTCATTGTAAATCAATGTATACAATAGAGACGAAAGGCTCTATTTATAAAAGATTACAAGATGATGTTTCTAAAAAGAAACAATCGTAAACAACAGAAAAGGAAAGTTACTAAACCAACTAAGACGACCATTATAGAAACATTACAATATTATTTTAACACCCTCCCTTAATGGTCATCGTTCTAACTACCCGACAAAAGACATGACAGAATCTGTAGGTCTTTTGGTCACAAATGCATAGAAGGTCACCCCCTTCTCTTCAAAACGCTCTGTGACATGAGTCTACTTCTGAGACCTTCCCTAGTTTTGTAGAACTTCGACCAAGATAACCACAATCCTTCCAACTTGATGTTGGGTAACAAAGATGTCCCTCCCTTTATCCAGAGACAAACATCGGGTTCTTAAAAAGCATCAATTTTGGTTGACAAAAAATCATCAAAAAACTCCCTTTATCCAGAGACACAAACATCAGGTTCTTAAAAAGCATCAATTTTTGTTGACAAAAAATCGGCAAAAAACTGAAACCACGATTTTGTGGAAATGTCGCCAAACCCTCCACTGTGTCTAAAAGATAGCAATAGCCACGATTTTGTCAAAAAACTGTCAAAAACTTTTACAGATGAGTACTAAGACCCAAAACAGACTACAAAAAACCACGATTTTTGTGGAAAAAAATCACCAAACCCTTCCAAGATATTTGTGTAAAAAATCAAAAATCCCTAAAGACCATGATTTTTATGACAAAATCATGCAAAACCCTGCCAACAATGTTGATGAGCTGATGGGTTGCTTTGACACTAAGCTGATTATTCAGCTTTTTTCTAATAAACAGGCACTTCAGTCTATTAAGCTGACTGTTGCTGAATCAAGTTATATGATTCTGAAAAAGTTGATCAGATCATTTGGTAGCACATTCCTAGAAAGCTAAACAATCCCATTGATTGATTATTTTGCTTACAACTTCAGAATGTACAAGAAACTATAGATATTAGAAATAGCAACTGTGTGAACCCTTGCAGGGAATGTAACAATTAGTGTGTTAATTTTGTTCGTGCACTCTTTGATCCGAATCTTCTAAGCTGCAGAAGGTTTGTTGTTCTGATCAGGAATCCTCTCCCTTTGGCTCTGTTTCTTACCTTTGTAGTTTGTACCATGCATTCCTGATCAATAAAACTTGATATTAATAAAATTACACAGCACATTAAAAATACAGAATATAAATCGATTCTTCTCAAAGTGATTGTTTATTGTAACTGCGATCAGAACCATTAACATTGCTTTGTTTCAAACACTTCTTGACATCCTTAAGTTAAAAATCAATTTATGTTTGTGTCTACCTCACAGTTCTGTTTATTCTACTTATTATCGGCAAAGAGTATTCCATGGCAGAAATGTAAAGAGTACTGTATCTCAGTGAAGGAAAAGAATCCACTTTGATTGGAGTGTATGTACATTTTTATGGATGTACTTGAGAAAAATAACAAATAACAGACAAATGAAAAGTTAAACGGTGGAAAAAGAACTGAAAGTTAAAATAAAACCAAGAGAACAACACCTCCAAAATGCATGGCTCTTATAAAATTACCAGCCAACAAAATGGTTATCAAGATAACAGATAGTTGTTCACAAACAATACCTGTCCATCTGGTAGGGTATGCTTTTCGGTGTGGAATGTTCTCTGTTTCTCTTCATATGCTCCCTGATCTTCTGCAGTGTATGCATATGTCTCCTTCAACATCTCAACAATTGAAAGGTCAATGTTGATTTGAGGATTTGATTTCTGAAGTTCCCGTGCAAACAATTCAGTCAAATCTATTCCCCCAACCTCAAATTTCTTTGAAGCATTGTGCTGAACGGCACCTTCCCATACTGGTGCAATATCTGGGAAAATTAAAATAAAACTGGGCATTGTAGACATTTTTTAGACCCATCAGTTAATCACCAAAATTGTGTTACAGAATGCATGATTCAAATCAGAAAGAAATCAAAATCCACATTAAAATCATAGGTGCTTGTTAATTTATATTCTGATTTTCTTTGCTTTCAGATTATGATTCTAAACGTAATCATTCATTCAGAATTCATCATACATATTTTATTATTTGGTCACACTTCAAAATGAACAAATATACCTACAATTGATAACCCTCAGTGCCGAAATGGCAAATAAAACTTAATCCTTAACCACTACTTCGTTACCACAAACACAACGCTAACTGAACACAGAATACTTGCAAATCTCAACCACATACAGAAGAAGCAGAGAATTGCAAAATAAGACTGGGAGCAAAATAATCATGTCCATCTTTAAAATTACTAAGATCAATTCGTTCAATACCATATGGGGAAAAACCATGGAACTTTAATTAAAAATTTAAATACTTCAATCAGGTATATATTGCTAAAATTGAAATCTAAAATTCAATATCAATCAGGACATCCGTTTTGAAAACTTACTGGAAATTGAGTGGATGGAAATATGTATGATCGTGTACAAACAACTATAAGAATAGGCTTTTTACCAATTATAAAATAATTTATAACACAAAGCAATGCCTTTTAGTAATAATTTAATTTTTGTCCTTCCCCAAGTTTGTCAGATTATGATTGATAATTAACCATGTAAAGGCAATGACTAAGCCATGTTCCATGTATTATCAGATGTAGTTCCTTTTACCATTTAATTAGAGATTGAGTATGCATTTACCAAATGTCAATCTTGATAATATTAAAAACCAAGCTTGATAAAACAAAAAATTATAAAAATGGTAGGTTACCAGTTCAAATTCAAAGACTCGGGTATACTGGTACAGCAAAAAAATTAGGGGCTGGCTTCATTTTTTATACATCCATGCAAAAAACATATAAAATTCATGAATATATACATGTTTCCAGCATAAAAACAAGAATTAAGCTCAGAATATCACAAACATGAACTCAATAAACAAAACTAATGTAAAATCAAAAATACTACTTCAATGTCTATTGTCTCCAATTTTGATCTTTTGCGTTCACTATTTCCACAAGTCATTTAATCATCATCCCACAAGTTGTTGGAAATGTTGTCATTGATGTCAAAGGCGCGTAGACGATGTTGTCATTGATGTCAAAGTGAATGGACAAGATTGAGAAGATTGTCATTAACATCAAACGCGTATGAAAGATTGAAGAAGGAATGTCACACAGAAATTATATGTGATGTGCAATCTTGCACATGATTATACAAGAAAAGTTCTTGCAGTTAGTTTTGCAAAAGAAAAGCAAATGAGAATTAACATCAATATAAAGATAGTGCTGGAAATTAAAAAGACAAAAACAGAAAAAGACATAATAGAATAAGACAAAAGAGAACAAAGTAAGACAAAATAGAATAAGACAAACCAGAATAAGTCAAATAAAAATAAACAACGTTTTAGAAGGCATCAATTAAGATAAAGAATGGATAATGAAAAGGTGGTGACTTTTGTAAGGGCTATCTCTCTTACAAGAGATGCATCCTTCCACTACGATATGAAGATGTAAAGGATGTTTGTGAATTAAGGAGAAGGTATGAGTGATGTGTAAAACATGTAACACAAAATACACAACAACAGATCAATGGATAGTATGCAGATTTCAGAAAATATATGGAAATAATTGCATCAAGATTGTGAAGTGTGATGAAAATAAAATATATAAAAAGATCACAATAAATATTTGAAGATAGATAAAATGTTTAAAGAGAATCAATTCGTTTATAAAAGGTAAGATTATTAACAAAGGGTAAGAAAGAGTTGTCTCTTTTCTAAGAGATGCCTCTCTTCATGGAGTCATAACGATATTGTGGCATGTGGAGAGTATGATGTGGAAGAAGTGAGAGATGTGTATGGAAGACAAATAAAAATATATCATTAATACACCAGCAGATTCAAGCATGTGAAGAGCAGATCTTAAGGATCATATTTGCAGATTTTATGAAGGGATTGTGAGGACCATTAGAGTGAATTTAAAGGCAGACATTATGGCAGATTTGTGGGCAATATTGTAGCAGATTTGTGAACAGACTTATAGCAGACCTTGAGGAGAAGAGAATATTATAAAGAAGGAAATATAGAGACATGGCAAATTTGTAAGGAAGATATATACATGATCAAGACAGATTTACAAACTAAAAGACACATCCATTCAAATAGTTGTCTTCTTTCTAAGAGATGCATCATTTTGTGAAGACATAAAGAGATAACATGTGAGTGAGATTTGTTGAGACATGGGCCAGCTAGGACTCGAACCTAGGACCTTCCATACGCTGCTGGAGTGCTCTACCACTGAGCAACTGGCCCCTCTTGGACCAGTCCATCATCGGTCCGGGTGTGGCTTATTTCCAACACCAACAAGATTTGTGGAGATAAGTGCAAGTGGAGAAAAGGATACATACATACCAGCAGATTTATACATAAAGAAGATATAGAAGATCATTCCATATGCAGATTTGAAAGAGGAAAATATGCATGATTTGAGTGAAACGATGAAATGAATAGAAAGAACACTCAAAGAGATCAAATGTGGAGAGAATATACAAGCATGTGTTGAATCAGATTTGAGCAGAATTATACAACATATATCAGAGATCTATAAATATATATGTGAAAAGATAAGAGAATATATGGAAAGAATATGCAAGTGTGTGTGAACATATGAGTATATAAATATATATGTGAAAAGATAAGAGAATATATGGAAAGAATATGCAAGTGTGTGTGAACATATGAGTATATTTATATTATTGTTAACGAGAAGAAGAGAACCATAAGGTGAAGAGATAAATGATATTATCATAATGTCCATTTCGGCCTTATGAGCAATTTTCTCCTTCTCCTTACATTTCGGCCTTATGAGACGATTTGTGAGCTTTTGAATTTCGTTTCTATCCATTTTCGGCTTGAAGGCCGAATTTGCAATTTTGAAGCCTTCCCAACTTCTCCTACAAGGGCAGATAGACATGAGAGTCCCCGTCAAGATCGGGGTGTGTGTGCAGAACGCACAACAGATTGTCTGAGACAAGGGTTTCAGAGGGTTTTCTATTGAAGAACATTCATTCTTCATGGATCTGTGATTCTGAGGCTGTGAAAGATCAGCTGAATTATTGCAAACTGAGAGGGCTTCACACAGAAGTTTCCAGGTGCAACATCAGAGGTTATTTATGTTAGTTATTTGAAGATTTTGGAATAAGGAAGGAGGTGTTGGTGTAAATAATTATTCATCATGGATATTATTACACTATACTTAAGTTTACTTAGGTACATGCATTTCATAGTAGTTTGGGTATGAGATACTTGGATGTTTGTGCCACATTGGGATAATGTGTGTAGGAGAATTTCCACCTTTTATGGTGTTGATCTTATCTTCTTGTTACATTCCACCTCATGTGGAATATTATATTGTTTCTCCTACCTACCCACACCTATTTCCTACCTACCCTTGTTTCTTATTGAGCCACATGTCATGTTTGTGTGCTCACATATCCCTAGCCTTGCCTATATAAGAAGGCTCATCTACATTGTTTGTACGGGCAATCAATCAACATCTTGTAATGATCCAGTTGATCATATTTTGCATCTTGATAGAATACAGTTTATTCCTATCATCTATTTTGTCTCTCTTATTTGTGTTTTCCATTGCCTCTTGATCTTGGCAATATCTCACATGGTATCAGAGCCATTAGAAAGTCATTGGTTTGCCAATTGAGAGAAATTTGAGGTTTGCATTTTGGATCTTTCTATTGCACGTTATTATTGGAGCTTGTTAGATCAAATTTGAGGTCACCATTGGGTTGAGGAGGTTCAAGAAACTCATTTTTGCCTTTTGTTTCATTCAAATCGAACTTCAGAGGTCAAATCTAGAGGCATTTGAAGTTTGAAGGTGCGGCGGAAATTTTCTTGAAATTATAATTTTGCAAACAATTTTCAAATAGCGATATCTCACTCATCCGGACTCCTTTTTTCGAGCAATTTTTTTTTGTTTTGGGATAGAATTACGTGATCTATACAATGGTGCAGGATTTTTCTGATTTTCGGATACAGGTTTTTCGGAAATCGTAAAATCCCGATTTTTACAACTTTGGAGGCTTCATTTGGGCTCATATGGACTCCTTTTCAAGTGCCGTTTTTTTTTTAAAGTGCATAATTTTTTGTCTACTTTCATAATCTGCCATTAGCTTGCAGTGATTTTGAGTAGAAATTATACTTTCAATATTTGGTCATTTTTGGCCTATTTGGTACTTGTATTTTGCTTGGATCTCAGTTTAGATCACTAGCAGTATTTGTTGAAGTCTCTTATATCTCATTTTGAGAAGTTGTAATCATTGAAATTAGAAGTCCACTTTGCCATTATTTTCAAGTGCCAACATGATCTTTTTATGGGGGGTCAGTTGTTCATTTATATATCTTGGTGAAATTCCATTCGGAGGCATCTTCATTTGCAGTATTCTACAAGGCTTCTTTGTTGGTGGCATCATTTGTTGTTTATAATTAGGGCCTGGCGGATTCCAATTGCCTTGGGCAACATTGGAATCCGCCTAAGGGGGCCAGCCCCTTCTCCAATATATAGGGCCAGGCCCTATACCTTTCGGCTACTCCAAAAGGTCTCCACGCTACACCTTGATAGGGCCAACCCTATCCTCTACGCACAAAAGAAATTAAATAAATTAATTGACAAATTAAAAGGTTCAAGCCGACTTGATTAGAAGTGTTTGCTCTCCTATAAATAAGGCATATACTTCTCACAATATCATCAATGCAGTTTCAAAATGCGAAATATATTCTCAAGTAGCGAACTCCTTTGTAAGCAGCAGATCACAGCGAACTTCATTCATATGCAGCAGATTATCAGTTAGGTCACAACGAACTCCATTTATGTGCAGCAGATCACTAATTAGATCACAGTGAACTTCATTAAGACAACAAGTTATCACCAAAGACAGTGATCTCCATTGAAGGCTCAAGCAAAGGACTGCAAACTAGTTGAAAGGTGCAGTTAACCCTTGTTATGCACAGCAAGACAAGTTAGGACTGCAAATCATGATCACTGCCAACAAGCTAGTTGTGTAGTCTTCTATATCATCTTCCTTGTGACTGCAACTTCTATACTCCAAATAAGTGTGTAATTGTCAATTGAATCTAAAACCATAATCAAATCTGAGGATCTTTTCTGGCTGGGTTTTTCCTCCTAGGCTAGCAGGTTTTCCCAAGGTAACTTTGTCTTGTCTTTTTGCATTCATTTCTTACTATGCTTAAATCTGGAAAAACAATAAATCTAATTAACCTAGTTAGAAACAAATTCTGATTTTCTGCGTTTCATCTAATCTGAAAGTACTAAAATTAACATGGTATCAGAGCTATAGGCTAGATCAAACTTTCAGATTTAAAATTCAGTACTCCTTTATTTTCAGATTGTTGTCGCATTTGCAGGTCAGGTCAATGGGGCTGAAAGTTGAAGATAGGCTTGATGGGAATCTCAATTTTACTGCATGGAAAGTTCGAATCAAGTTGGCTCTAGAGGAAGAAGATCTTCTCCAATTCATAGAAGCGAAAGAGCTAACTGAGCCTACAGATGCAGCCGAGTTAAAACAATTCAAAAGGGATGTTGTCAAGGCCAGGAAGATTCTCATTGATTCAGTCAAAGACCACCTAGTCACCTCTATTGCCTCATTTACCACTGCAAGGGAAATGTTCAGCCATCTACAAGGTACATATGAAGTTAACAATCTCAGTAGGGCAATTACTTTAAGACAGCAACTACTTAATATCAAAATGGCAAAAGAAAATTCTGTTATTTTCCACTTTATGAGAATTTCAGAACTAAAGAATCAGCTAGTTTAATTGGCCATAACATGGAAGACAAAGACCTTGTCATGATTGCCCTAAATGGTCTACCTCACTCATTGGAGTCATTTATCCAAACCATAAGTGGCAGGACTGAGTTACCTACCCTTGATCGCCCTAAGAATGATTGCATCCAAGAAGAGTCTCGCCTCATCACAAGAGGGCAAACCAAAAGTCCCCATGTAGATAATCACCATATGCTTGCAGCTCAATGCAAGAAAGGGGGAAATTGGAAGAAACCTTATCCAAAAAGAAATAGGGAATTCCGACCATTTAGTTCCCAACACCCTTGGAAGAAACCAAGAGATACCTCGCGTGTCCGATGCTTTAGATGTGACAAATTTGGTCACTATGCTAAAGAATGTCAGAATAACCCTAACTAAAGTGAAGCCAACCTAAATGAAGTCTCAGAACAAAATGATGACTTCTTATTCATCTCCACCCTGTCTAGCAGTGTTCCTTCAGATAGCAATACATGGTTGATTGACAGTGGTGCCTCCAGACACATCACAGGCTACTGTGATCACCTTTCAGGCTTAGTAGAAAAGGATACCAGCCTTCACATGGTAATTGGTGATGACGCTTGTTATTCGGTAAGAGGTTCTGGCTCTACTTCTCTTAATTTAGACTCCAGTATTTCCTTGCACCTCAGTGATATCTTGTTTGTTCCTGGAATTAAAAGAAACCTAATTTTCATTTCTACTCTAGAAGATAAAGGTTATCAAATTGCATTTTTTGAGAGAAAAGTTCTTGCTTGGCCTAAGAAAGCTAGTTTTAAATCTGCTCGTATAATTGGTCATAGATATGATAGTCTTTATAAGCTCTCTACTAATCCTATTCAAGCCCTCATTAATGAGGCTCCTGAATCCTGTGAGTTATGGCATAGAAGACTTTGGACACTTGCATTATCAAGCTCTTCCATCCCTTGAAAAGTTACAAAGGTATGCCTAAACTCAGTCAAATCCATGATAACACTTGTAAAGGTTGTGCTATAGGTAAAAATGTTAAAAGTCCTTTTTCACAAAAGTGAAAATAGAGCTAAAGACAAACTAGAACTTGTTCACTTTGATTTATGTGGTCCTATGTCTATAGCATCTCCTAGTGGATTTCTTTATTACGTAATCTTCATAGATGATTTCTCTAGGAAAACTTGGATCTACTTCTTGAAATCTAAAGAATCTAATGAAGTCTTAAATTAATTTAAAGAGTTTAAAGCATTAACTGAACACTCCTCTGGTAAAAGAATTAAATGTTTAAGATCTGACAATGGAGGTGAGTACACCTCCGGTAGCTTTTATGATTTGTGTCTTGAGTCAGGAATTAAGAGGGAGTTTTGTGTTCCATACAATCCTCAACAAAATGGTGTTGCTGAAAGAAAGAATAGGACTATTGTGGAGGCTGCAATGGCTATGATTCATGATCAAGACTTGCAGACCTTCCTATGGGCTAAGGCTTCTAGAACAGCAGTGTATATCCATAATAGATGTCCTCATCATGTTCTAAAGAACATAACCCCGAAAGAAGCCTTCACAGGATCCAAACCTGACATTAGTCACCTCAGAATTTTTGGAAGTCACGTTTATGTTCATGTGCCCAAAGAAAAGCGATCAAAGTTGGAACCCTGAAAGAAAGGCATGCTAGTCGGCTACAATGAATCCTCCAAGGCATTCAGGATATACATCCCGAGTCAAAGGTATGTTGAGGTAAGTAGGGATGTTACATTTGAAGAAGACATTTCTTTTAAGAAATCGAAAGGTTCTTGTGTTATTGATGAAGCTAATGACAAACAAGATATAAATGTTGATACTAACCCTGAGATTCAGAGGGAGCAAGTTGAACCTCCACCTCAAGATGAACATGATGATCCACCAGAGCCCATGAATCCCACTGATATTCCTAGTGACATTGTCATTACCAAAAAGAGGCCTCTTTGGGTAAGAAACACCATTCAAGAAGCTGAAAGATTTACTGCTCCCAGTGGCACCTTCCATGAAACTAAGAGACCTCAGGTATTCTCCAACTACGTTGCTTTGATGTGCAATCTCATTGAAACTGAACCTTGCAATGTTGAAGAAGCCTTGATTCATCACGCTTGGAAGCTTGCTATGGATGAAGAGTATCAGTCTATCATCAAGAATGATGTGTGGGACATTGTGCCAATACCCAAAGGTAAATTTGTTGTTTCCTCTAAATGGTTATTTAAAATTAAATATAATGCTGATGGTAGTATTGAAAAATATAAGGCTAGATTTGTAGCTCATGGTTTTTCTCAAAAGGAAGGCATAGACTATGAAGAAACATTTGCTCCTGTTGCTAGATATACTTCTATTAGAACGATAATAGCTATTGTTGCTGCTAAGGGTTGGAAACTACATCAGATGGATGTTAAGACTGCCTTCCTCAATGGTGTCATTGAGGAAGAGGTCTCTATTGAGCAACCTGAGGGTTATGAGATTCAGGATAGATTAACCCATGTGTGCAGGTTAAAGAAAGCTATGTATGGCCTTAAACAAGCTCCTCGTGCTTGGTATGAAAGAATTGATAAATACTTGCTAAGTCTAGGCTTTTATAAAAACGATGATGACTCTAACATATACCTTAAGGTAGCCAATGATGAAATGCTAATTCTAGTTCTTTATGTGGATGACTTATTCCTTACTGGTAAAGATGAACTTATTATTAGATGCAAGAAAGAACTAGCTTCAGAATTTGAAATGAAAGATTTAGGTCTTATGCATTATTTTCTAGGTCTAGAAGTATGGCAAAGATCTAACGAAATTTTTCTAAGTCAAGGAAAGTATACTATTGACATTTTGAAAAGATTTAGAATGATGGATTGTAAACCCATGTCTACTCCTATGGAATCTAACTTAAAGAAGTTAAGTGTTTCTGCAGCTAACTCTAATTTTGCAGATCCATCCGAGTACCGCCAGTTGATTGGATCACTGATGTATCTAGTTAACACTAGACCAGACATATGTTTTGCTGTGAATGCTCTCAGCCAGTTTATGAGCATGCCCAAACATGTTCATCTTGTTGCAGCCAAGCACATCCTAAGATATTTGCGAGGTACAATTGGTTTTGGATTGAAGTATCCACTTAACACTTCAATAACCTTGGAAGGTTATTCAGATGCAGACTGGGTTGGAAGCGTCAAAGACAGGAAAAGCACCTCCGGTATTTGTTTTAGCTTGGTATCTGCAGTGATCTCTTGGGCTTGCAGAAAACAATCCTCAGTGGCATTGAGTACTGCTGAAGTTGAGTATATTGCAGCAAGTGTAGCTTCCAGAGAAGCAGTGTGGCTTCGTAAGCTTCTTACTGGGTTGTTTGGTCAGCCATGGGATCCTACAGTTATTCACTGTGATAACCAGAGTTGTATTAAAATGTCTATCAATCCAGTGTTTCATGACAGGTCAACACATGTGGAAAGCCACTATCATTTCATTCAGGATATGGTGCAAAGAGGTGCTATTCAGCTGAAATATGTCAGCACTAATGAGCAGGTTGCAGATATTCTTACCAAGCCTCTATCCAAAGTGAAGTTTGTGTACTTCAGGGACAGACTTGGTATTATGGAAAATGAAACCCTAATTGAGAGGGAGTCTCAATCTCTATGATACATTGTGTTGTATCAAACCACCCTCTGCGAGCAATGTAAGGTGGTATTGTAAACTTCTCAGGGAGAAGTATAATTATTAACCATCCTCTACGGGCAATGTAAGATGGTATTGTAAATGTTAACCATCCTCTGCGGGCAATGTAAGATGGTATTGTAAATCTTCTCAGGGAGAAGTGTAATTGTTAAGCCATCCTCTGCGAGCAATGTAAGATGGTATTATTGTAATTGTTGACCATCCTCTACGGGCAATGTAAGAAGGTAGAAAAGATCCTCTCCACCCTCTGCGGGCAATGCAAGGTGGATCCAGTCTATGCTCGTGTGCAAGTTGGAAGATTATGATTATGTAGTTCCATACTTTGCTTGTGTGCAAGATGGAAGATTATGGTTATGATTCTCTGCCCTAATTAAGAGGGAGCATTGTTTATAATTAGGGTCTGGCAGATTCCAATTGCCTTGGGCAACATTGGAATCCGCCTAAGGGGGCCAGCCCCTTCTCCAATATATAGGGCCAGGCCCTATACCTTTCGGCTACTCCAAAAGGTCCCCACGCTGCACCTTGATAGGGCCGACCCTATCCTCTACGCGCAAAAGAAATTAAATAAATTAATTGACAAATTAAAAGGTTCAAGCCGACTTGATTATAAGTGTTTGCTCTCCTATAAATAAGGCATATACTTCTCACAATATCATCAATGCAGTTTCAAGTAAATGCGAAATATATTCTCAGGTAGCGAACTCCTTTGTAAGCAGCAGATCACAGCGAACTTCATTCATATGCAGCAGATTATCAATTAGGTCACAGCGAACTCCATTTATGTGCAGCAGAACACCAATTAGATCACAGCGAACTTCATTAAGACAACAAGTTATCACCAAAGACAGTGATCTCCATTGAAGGCTCAAGCAAAGGACTGCGAACTAGTTGAAAGGTGCAATTACCCTTGTTATGCACAACAAGACAAGTTAGAAGGACTGTAAATCATGATCACTGCCAACAAGCTAGTTATGTAGTCTTCTATATCATCTTCCTTGTGACTGCAACTTCTATACTCCAGATAAGTGTGTAATTGTCAATTGAATCTAAAACCATAATCAGATCTGAGGATCTTTTCTGGCTGGGTTTTTCCTCCTAGGAGGTTTTCCCAGGGTAACTTTGTCTTGTCTTTTTGCATTCATTTCTTACTATGCTTAAATCTGGAAAAACAATAAATCTAATTAACCTAGTTAGAAACAAATTCTGATTTTCTGAGTTTCATCTAATCTGAAAGTACTAAAATTAACATCATTTTCATGTTTCCACATTTGAATATTTTATCATGATGTATACTCTTGCTTGAGCAATGTTGTAATCGCACTATCATAAAGTGTCATACTTCTTTGTATCTTGTCATTGTTGACATATTTGATGTAATCCTCTTGTACACATAGATTAGGAATATCTTGTGAGACTTGGTGCATGGCTCCAGTTGAGACTTAGATTGTACACATTTGTGCATGGCTCCCATGAGACTTGGATTGTACCAGTATTTCTGCTATTTCCGAGTACCCAGATGATGCTCACAGCAGGTTGTCTCCATGTCTGATCTTCATTTTGCTGCAACGAGTGATTCATCGTCATCGACTTGGTACCTGGTTTTGTCACACTTTGACATTATTGGTGCAGCATTGGCTCTCTTTCTTCCTTATGGGGAGGAATTTTGGTCATCATCATTGGACCATCTTTGCAGGAGATTCGACATTGAGGGGGGGCTTCCTAGTCTCTTCTCTCTTATGGGGGGGACTTTTTCCTCTTTGAGGTTTTGTCCTTCTTTGAGAGTCTTTTGTACATTCATCTCTCTTTTGGGGGGGAGTTTTTTCCCACTGGGTTTTCTCCCTTTCTCCGTTTGTGAGAGATTGCATTGCATTGGTTTGCATGCATTTGCATTTGTACATGAGTACCTAACATGGCCTCGTAGCCAAGACCCATCTTGCATTGCTTAGTTGCATTGAAGACTTTACTGCATTCCCCTAAGTTGCACTTAAGGGGGGGTGTTGGTGTAAATAATTATTCATCATGGATATTATTACACTTTACTTAAGTTTACTTAGGTACATGCATTTCATAGTAGTTTGGGTATGAGACACTTGGATGTTTGTGCCACATTGGGATAGTGTGTGTAGGAGAATTTCCACCTTTTATGGTGTTGATCTTATCTTGTTGTTACATTTCACCTCATGTGGAATATTATATTGTTTCTCCTACCTACCCACACCTATTTCCTACCTACCCTTGTTTCTTATTGAGCCACATATCATGTTTGTGTGCTCACATATCCCTAGCCTTGCCTATATAAGAAGGCTCATCTACATTGTTTGTACGGGCAATCAATCAACATCTTGTAATGATCCAGTTGATCATATTTTGCATCTTGATAGAATACAGTTTATTCCTATCATCTATTTTGTCTCTCTTATTTGTGCTTTCCATTGCCTCTTGATCTTGGCAATATCTCACAGGAGGCAATACAATTTATAAGCCTCATTAGCAGCAGTATTCAGTTCAATAACCAACCGTACAAGATTCATTGCTGGTTGTACCAAACAGGGTGGCACTTGGGACTCCAAAAAAGAGGCATTTTGTTTGGGAGGCTGGAACGCCTACCCAAAGTGCATTCTGAATGCACAATTCCCAATGCTTAGTCCTTGCAAGCTATTCTACCTACTTTATGGCTCAGAGAAATCATTTCCTGGACTTGTACTGCCATTTTGGTCAGTTTCCCAGTTTTGGCTAGCAAACACCAAATTTCTTCATTTAAAATAAGCTAAGGACCCACAAGTATGCAATTAGCAATAGGATTTATTGTAGCAGGTATCTTATTCATAATATAGTTGCAGTTGCTCTCAATTTTAGTTCTATTGGTTTTTATGTGCAATTCTTGCCTGGCACGTGTTATTTTATGCTTTAAATTTGTTCAAAAACATTGAAAATCCAAAAAACACAACAGCAATAGTATTTCAGGAGAGTTAGAACCACTAGGGTTCTTACACGTGATTAGCAAATATAAAAAATACGGACCACCCTTAAGCCTGTAGTCTTATGTTATTTTAGTTTTTTCTGAGTCGTATTTCTTGCTGAATGCTCAGGGTCCTCCTGACTAGTCTTAGAGACGTCTCCCTGTTCAAGTCATGAGGTTTCAAGAGCTCATAACCTCGCCATGTTTGTTGTTAGTACGTGGTCATTGAATTGGACTGTGATATTGGATATGAATCGAACTAATTGAAGTGACCATAGTGCTGGATATATGCTTCTTACCAGTCCAATCAGATTTCTGCAGTTGCCAAACTATGCCCTTCTCTGAACATCGTACTTTTCCCTTCAATCTCAGCTTGTTAATTTAATGCCAAAACCAACCTCCCAGGCCTGGTCTCTCACAGGCATAGGAAATGTTACACTTGAGGGATTTCCTCCCCATATACCCAAACTTTTCCAGAACTGAATCCAAAACACAATTTTCTAGAATACACAAATTCCAAGATGCCTCAATCTGTATTAAATGCTTTTATTTATAACTTTAATTGGGCTCATTTGCCAAAACACCGCGAATGTGGGATAAATGAATGATATAATAAAAAATTGTTATCCCCTTATGTCTCCAGAAAGAAAGGGTACTTTTAATTTTTCCCCTTTAATATTAGACTCGGCATTAATTAGTCACTTAAATATTTAAATTTAACTTTAAGAACTTTTGATTTTTTGCCCAATTAATTAGCGGCCCATAAAATTTGTAACCCAAGGGAGGAATTAAATGTACCAAAATACTGACAACCAAAATTGCATCAAAAATTACCAAACACTAAGCCGCAACTGACTTACTATAAATAGTAAGTATCTAGAAACCCTGTCAAAACACCTCCGATTGGCCTGAAACTAAAATTGCCTAGGCCAAATCCTTCACCGATCCCTATAAAGTCCTGGTTAGCCCTCAAGACCATGGCAAAACAAGCTAACGACAAATCGCCTCATGACTGTTAAAAAGGGGACATTACATATGCTTAATTATCTTTCTTTAGAGATTAATGGTATTAGTTCCAATGGTTTCCTAACCTGTTGCATGACTTCAAACAAGGCTTGACAACATGTGTATCTATTTGTATGCTTCATGCCTACATATATTCATACATATACATTAAGTATTTGTGTATGTTCCATGTCTTCATGCATTCAGGTGTATACTTCATGTTTTCAAGTGTATGCTCCGTGTTTGGCTCTACATTTGCAATTAATCTAGAATATGTGAATAACAAGAAAAAGATCGAAGAGGATATAAAATTATTTAGAGAACATTACATTTGAGGTCATAGATGTGTGACGTGCTTCTAATCCTCATACATAAGTTCTTGCTTTAACATAAGAGATATCTATGATGAGAGAAAACTTGTTTTAAGTTAAACTTCGCCAAGTTTCTACTATCAAATCACAACTCACATTCAAAATATGGAAGAAAACATATATGATAATATCATAGTAGTGCAGCAGAAGATGGAAAGGTCTTTATGATCATTCAGTCATTGCTTGAGGACAAGCAATTTGGGGAAGGGAAGGACTGTCATGCCCCCTGATTTCATATGAATAAATTAAATGAATAAAACTCCCATTTATTAAATTACAGACTTCTTAAGTTGTCCGTTCCTGCATTATTGATAAACAATCATAGTGTTTAATATTTAAACCATTTAAACCAACCCATTTGAAAGGTAAATTGGATAAATTAAATCATAAAACAATAAACAGATATTAGTGGCAGACCAGATCTGACGCATGTCAGATCTACCTGCCTTTGCAGCAATCAAAAGGTTAATAGTTAGTAGCAATTAATAATAAGTAATGATTAGTAATGAGAAAGTAATCTTTTACATAATCGCTGTCCAAAAAAACAAAAAAGAGTTTCATGATCAGCAAATGATTAGTTAAGAAGTGATCACTAAAAGATTAATTAATCCTTATCAAAGGATGCGATTAAGAATAAAGGAAGAGATATAATTTAGGGAAAGGTATGTCCATTCCCAATCAAAGAATACAACCCTTCGTTCCAATAAGATATTAATAAGGGGTCGTGGAAGAAGGGAGAAATGCTAATGAACGGGATAAAAGGAGAGAACATCATAATTCAGAACTAAGGCGTTGGCCCTTAGAACCCAACTCAGACCTGTTGTGACCTAATCACACATCACCCCATCCCAGATAGGGACCCCCCTAGCTTTTAGGCCCTTGTGGTCGTTTGGTCTTGGTTTTTTGTGTGTGGTGGTGGCAGTCTCTTCAATCTGTCCGCATTGCGGATGTTCGGGGGTCAGTTAGAGTTAATCTGCTTCTCTGTCGAGCGAATTCTATCAAGTCTAGGGCCTGTTTTGTCCTTTTTCGAGGGTTTTGTCTTCTGTCCTATATTTTAGGGGTTCTTGTTAGGGTTTCGGGAAAACCAAGCATACGACTGGAATCAGGACCCTTCAAGGGACCTCCCAGTAAAATTTGAGCCCAAACGAAGAAACTTTCTATTTTTAGAAAGTCCCTATTTTTTAGGGATTTTTCCGAGTCCCGGAATG
Organism: Cryptomeria japonica; assembly: GCF_030272615.1. Taxonomy (NCBI): domain Eukaryota; kingdom Viridiplantae; phylum Streptophyta; class Pinopsida; order Cupressales; family Cupressaceae; genus Cryptomeria; species Cryptomeria japonica. The sequence continues at coordinate 215,131,155 of NC_081410.1, read as the reverse complement.
TCGCCATTTTGCCAAAAATCAAACTTACTATTTTTAGTAATTTCTATTTTTGGAAAGTTTCTATTTATAGTAAGTCATTACTGCACCCTGTCTAGGGATCTAACACTGACACCTGGAAAGTTTCTATTTTTGGAAAGCCAATACTGACAGGGTCAGTCAGACAAGGCGACAAGGATCAAGCGTTTGCAGACATTTCTAATTCCGAAAAGTCAGGCAGCAGACAAAGATAGCCAGAAATGGGTCAAGTGCTGGAAATCCATGCCTAAAATGGAAAGCTCCGCAAAACACTTCAAAATCACAGGAGGTCAAAATATTCCAAGTCTGGACTGGGGCGCCAAAATGAAGATGCCAAGGAATGGTGAAAAATTCATGAATCCATGGACATGGTGAAAATGCGCCCAAGTCTGGACTGGGGTGCCAAAATGAAGATGCCAAGGAATGGAGGAAAAATCCATGAATCCATGGACATGGTGGAAATGCGCCCAAGTCTGGATTGGAGCGCCAGAATGGAGAAGCCAAGGAGAGGTGGAAAAATCCACGAGTCCATGGACAAAGCAAAAACGCGCCCAAGTCTGGACTGGGGCGCCAAAATGAAGAAGCCAAGGAGAGGTGGAAAAATCCGCAAGTACATGGACAGAGCAAAAATGCGCCCAAGTCTGTAGTCAGGCGCTGAAATGAGATTCCCAAGGAGAGAGAAAATCTATGAATCCTTGGCATGGCGAAAATTCCACCCAAGCTAAAAATTTGAAATTTTGCCTAAGGCATGGAATCCAAGGAGTCAACGAGGAATAAAAAGCAAAATTCCCCTCGAGCGAATTTTCGAATTTGCTATTTTTAGACACCAAATCTCAACAAAGTGTGGAAAATTTTATAGATTCGGAATCGGGATGAAATTCCCCATCCAATGAACCTGGCTCCTAAATTTAGGAAGTTCCCTAAAAAATAGGGATGTGGAAAATAGGCATGAAAATTCCTTCGAAAGCGGGAGATGGCAAGGTAGAATGAAATCGAGCAAATCCTGAGAAAATCCTTCGATCTCCCTCCAAAATTGGAAAGAATGAGAATCAGCGAGTTGGCAAATGAATCTTCCAAGTATGACGCATGACTTGGAGCATTTAAGGAAAATTCTAAATTTGAACTTCTCTATTTTCATCATTTCGAAGTGCTTCCAAGATGGCGAAACCAAGCAAGGCAGCTACTATCTCCAGGCAGGCATTGATCAAAGCGGAGATGAAGAGTTATCTTCCTCATTCTCGGTTGAATTCAAGATGGGATGAAATCAGCGATACTAATCTAGGCACATTCAACTTGGCTGCATTCAAGATCTGAATGTTCGGAACAACAGGGCACAATCCATCCCCGACAGCTGTCAGAATGGTGAAAAGTGGGATTGTGGCGACAGCTGGTTTTCATCCTGCTATTCAGTGCCCTGACTTGGTCTTGGAATGTGCAGCACATTACAATCTGGAGCAGAAAACAATCTCAACGCCAGATGGCAAGCTGCTGGCAACATTGACTCCAGAGTCAATTGGTGAAGCTTTCGGAATCCCTTCGCATTATTCCATGACATATAGGACCAGCACCGGAGCTCAGGCACTATATGAAGCAGGCCCTGCCAGGTGCGCTGATTTGATCAACAAGCAGTGGTTGCTGAAGCCGAGAGTGCACGCTTCCAAGATACCCAAAACTCTCACAATCTTCGAGTTCAAGCAGGAGTATGTTGACTTGATAAAAATGCTAAGCAGAGTAACGGGATGCCCACATTCGGTGAACTTTGAGGCCTGGATGTTCTTCTACATAGGCGAGATCATGAATTCAAATACACTGATCGACTAGGCTAGATTGATCAGTCACTACCTGCATGAACAATTGAAGAACCTGAAAGAGAAAAGGTACCAGTCCTTTTTCATGAGCTCCTACCTGTTCTATATGCTTGCACAAAGAGGAGGATTCGATGGGCTGCTAGCAAAAGGAATCATGGGTTGCAGACCAGCTCAATTAAAAGTACATGAGTGTTACCCCCAGCTACATCTCTCCAATGTTAGCTCTTACAGGTTGGCGAATGACACCTTCACCATGTACCTAACACGACTTATGCAGAACAAGTTGCACATGAGGTTGTCACCACAAGCAAGTGCCTTGGTCCAAAGGTATGGCATTACGTTCCAACAATTCCCCAAATTCACCTACATCAGGACGCAAGGGTTCTCCTTCCAATCTTACAAATTGCCCAGATATCCGTCGGACAAGCTGGTATTGCTCGAGCTCATGGGGCAGTTAACTGCCTATGATCAACTGCAGAAGAAGAAGAAGAAGAAGCAATCTATTGAATTTCCAATTGTCTTGGGGGATTTCATGGAGATATGCCCAGGTTTGGAGGCCGCTGAAAATGCAGCAGGGGAATTGGCATTCTATCGCCTACCATTTTACACATCCAGGGCCCAATATGATCCTTACAACCAGATTAGGAAGGTTGCCGATGTCAAATTCATACACAGATTTCACTTGGAGGATTATTGGGCAAGTGCTGAGGATGACCTTGAGGTCCGGAGAAGAATGCATTCCAGACTACCCCTCAACACCATCAGAATAAGTGAATTCATCAAGTACTGGATCAGGTGAAGGAAGATTCAGATTTGACGCAACCCGAATTCGAGAAAGTAAAGGATCAACCTATCCAGTTGCCAGATTGGTCAAAGCCTGAGGTAGATGATTTGAACATCTTAGTTAAACCAGTGCTAAAATTCACTAAGCACTGGATCGACAAGCAGACAAGAAAGTTGGTGGAAGGCAATGTCCATCTGACATACCAACTAATGGGAAATCTGGATTCCCACAGTGAGGCAACTAAAAGCTCTTCACAGGTTCAGGCAGGAAGAGAAGCCAGGATGGACAAAGGAAAAAATGCCCCAAAGAGGCCAAGGGCAACAAAGATGAAGGATATCCAGCAGGAAATCCCACACGAGGTTCAATAGGAAGCCCAGCAAGAGGAACCTCCACAAAAGAGAGCAAAGACAGGAAGGGAGCATTCACCAGTTAGCTCCTCGACCGTACGGGAAGTGGAGATGTTTCCACATCCCACAAGTCCACTTCCAGGGAACGTTCCAACGCCTGATATACTCAGCATCAATGCTTCGCAAGGCCATCATCAACCAAGAAGTCAGAGGCAAGAAAGTCTCTCGCACCAGGAAGAAGTTCACCAGGATAGCTTCGTGGAGACTATCCTTGGTGAAATGGAGGAGGAATCTCAGGAACAGGAGCATGCAGACGATCATAGCCATTCCATCCCCGCGCCAGATTGGTTGATAGGCAGATTGGGGAATGAAGCAGAAGGAGGAACCAATCCTGCTCAGGAGTTAGAAGAGTTATTGAGGAGGATGGATCGACCAGCGGAAAGGAAGGCTCCCCAAAAGTTTTCCAAGGTAGTCAGGGAAGAATCTGGATCCTGAACTTTGCACATCGCTGAACCTGCAGTGGATAAAGATAGGAGTGAGATTAGACAGAGGATTACGTCATCAGACAAGTTGATCTTGGCCATGCTTCCACGGGTCAAGTGATGGGAGACTTTGAAGACTCCTCCTTAGCCATGAAGGAGAAGTTGCTGAAATCAAAGGCAAAATGTAAACGGTTGAGGGAGGAAAATAGATTCCTATGCGAATATGTCAGGAGTTTCAAAAGACCCCTCAGGGAAGCAAGTCCTTCATCCACTCCTCCTCCCTTCCTTCCCAAGGAAGTAGTTGATGATGCAGAACTTATTAGAGAAATGGCACAAAATTCCCGGGAATGGGTAGAGGATTTCTATGCTGAGGCAGGAAAATTCGTCGAGGATCTAGCTCAACTTCATTCGAAGTTCGTGGCCCTCCTTAGCAGATTAGAGACAGCAGAAGGACTATAGGAGGATGTAGATGTTTACCAAGACTTAACCATTTCCCGACTCAGGGCTTTGATGAAGACTCCAAGGCAAACTCTGGTGGACGGGAAAGTGATCCAAGAGAATGAAGCTTATGATTCCCCCCGATGGTTCTACGCTATCTGTTCAAGAAAGATCACCCTTGACAGATTCAACATTGACTCTGTCACCTTGAAGGAGTCTATCAGAGGGATACAAGAAGAAATCCTTAGTGCCATCGAAACTTTATTTTCAAGGAAACTCAGTGAGGGAGGAATAACGGTGAACTCCTTGAAATCCCACTTGCACGATTTCTTCTTCGTCGGTTCGTTCCCTAAGGAACATTTTGCAAATGTTTCTTCATTCTCTGGTATAATGAAGAAAACGCAGGAAGTCGTGGCAGAGTGGGAAAGCTTCTTTTCCAAAAGCGAAGAAGAAATTGCCTTGATGGAGTTCAACATTGAGAATATGCCAAGTGTCTCCATCAGAGAACTAGAAGCTGTCGTTGGTAGATTCATTGCATACACCATTAATGAATGAGATAATGGTCGTCCATTTTTGGACGAAAGTCTTTTGACTGAATAGTGATGGCGTACTTATTGCTGAAGGAATATTGACTAGACGTGGGACCAGTCAATGCATGCCACCACCGGATAGGGAATCTTCTTGCATGTCACCTTCTCATTATGGTTTTATGACAGATTCTTTGTGCATGTCGCCGTCACTTGGAGAATGATGGGCATTTATGATGGCGTTGGTTATATTCTAGGCATAATCAACATCATGGGGCACATTTAATGTGCTAGTGGGCGCTATTTTAGGCTCTTTTAAATTAATTGTGCATGGGCATAATGGGGTTATTAATTGCCGATTCCCACCTTGTTGCACCTTGAGTGGGGAATATTTAGGGTAAACCCTAATTAGGGTTTTGCATGTAATCATGGCTTGAGGCCTATATAAGGGGGTGACCCCCTTATTTGTAAAGAGGAGAGACTATCGTCAGAGATTGTTGCTAAGAGTTTTTGAAGCAAACACTTAATACATTGTTCAATTGTTGGTGTGTTCTTGTGTTGTTTCGGAGTTCACATGGTCTCATTCTCTTCATAGATTAGATTTGTTTTCATGCTGTTAGACGAACTGGATTTGATAGGATCGCTTGTTGTAAAAATCGTGCACATACTTTTGGTGTGCAGTTGATTGTTGCATACCGTGCAAAGTTAGCCTGAGCCTCCGTTATATGTGCATGTTTAATTTCGATTATCAAAAGAGATTGTTCGATTTGATGGTTTCTCTTGATGATTTGAAAATCTTTAACACAACCTCTGAAGATTGCACCGCCTTCGTGTAGTTGCGTGTTGCTGGCAAAGCAGCGTGGTTGGATTTTGCGCAAGTTATCCCGTCTCCTTGTTCATAAGATTAGATTACTTTTAGTCTAGTTCTCCTCTGCCCTATTCCTATTTACTTTCCGCATAATTCAAAATCCAAAAGATCCAAAACTAGAGCCTTCATTGCAAATCATCCATACAAAAATCCTTGAGCTTGCATAAGTTTCTTCAACATACGTTAGGCCCCTTGGGTTATCAACAAACCCATCAAACAACTGAGTCACATCCACGCACTGAAAGAACCTTGGGAATTAGCCGTTTGAACTTCAAGTAATCCTAGCATACGGACTAATCTTGATCAAGAGAGGATAAGGTGACCGTTGGTGAATTTATTCTGTGTTAGACGCGGTCATAAAAAAACACGTCAACAAGACCCTTCCCAAAAGCATAGAATTCAGAAACTGTATCCTAATCACAGCGATAGTGTGAAAGGTGGAAGCCAACCGTAGATTGCCCACAGGCTCCCAGAACAGGCATAATATATATATAATCTGATATAAGTATATATTCAGAACAGGCATAGCATATATATAATATGATATAAATAAATATTCTAGAACGGTGACGTATTGTAAATCAGAAACATTATTTATTTATACTCATTTTGTAAACTGTGTATATACATTCAATCCAGACTTATATGCCCAGAACCCATCAGACTTCATAACTGAGTCACTTTGAAATAAGTATCAGCTATTCATTCTTTCGTCAATCTACTAGTAAAAAAAGGACTTGATCAGGAACATTACACAGAATTTCAAGTCATCCCAGAAGGGGACATTACAACATCCCCATGGTCTGTTGTATTATACATTCTTAGTTTAAAGCATGAAAGAATAAAAGAGCAAAACAATATGCATCAAAACATTTTACTCAGTTAATTGTGATATATGTTTGAGGTCAATTAAATGTGATTGATAGGATTTGATGATGGGATATCACACATTTTTTTTATTTTGATTGGTTTAGAACTATGATTCAATCACTCTCAGAATTAAGGAAACTTTAGCAATGGATAAAACATAAGCCCATAGATTATCTGCTGATAAACATTACAGATTCTCTAAGCAAACCCATAACTCTTACTTCGTCTTTCAAAAACAGAATATCAAAACATCCGATACCAAAATCTTAAACAAATGCAACAGCAGCTAAATGACATTTAGAAACGGAAAATAATGCATCTAAAAATGCTTAATTACATAAGCCTAATTACTATTTGTATGCAATATGTTATACCTATCTTTCCATGTCCAACATCAACAGCACAGCCTGATATTCGTCCAACAGCATAAAGTGACAACACTGCTTGTTCAGTTGCATAAAATCCATTCACATTGAAAGTTTCAAACATGAGTTGCACCAGCTGCTCTCTTATAGCCTGGATAATCAAATACATATATCAGGTCAATTTTTTAAACAAAATATAATTCTGAACTGTAAAGTTTTTTTTGCAAAATTATAAGTCAACATCAATCAAATATTGACAGCTTGCCAAAGTTTGATTGCATTCCTTATAAGAGGCAGTATCCTCCCATAAATATGATGTCAAACCTGAAAACTATGCTCCATTTTCCATTTCCCTGATTATTTTGATTTTAATAAAGAAAAAAATTATATTATTGTAAAACTATGTTGCAGATTCATGTTTGGTTTAAGGTTTTGGTTCGTGTATTGGGATTCAGCAAGAAACAAAATTTTGGGGCTGGGCTTTTTTCAGGTGTGTCTACAAAAAAAAGCATATAAAAATCCTACATTCACACATGCAAAGACTTACTCGGACTTATTCTCCAAATTCCCATTATATATCTATTTTTAAATTGTGAAACATGAAAACTGTTTCTTAGTAAACAAATATTCCTTAATACCCCTTTAAATATTTATATAACTTATTAAATAGACAGTAAATAGTTTATTAAATGTGAGGATTGCCATTAAACTAAGATCTAAAGGAAAAACATAGCACTGGGCATTCATTTCACAAGGAATACTTTGAAGGCACACCACATTGATCATTTTTTTACATGGACAGATCTGCGGTTCCCATTGTTTTCTAATTATATTTCTCCATTTGATTTTATAACAGATCAAAGCAAATTCATTGCAGTCAATAGAAAAGCAAGACCAATTAATCAATTGACGGTGACAGTGTTTTTTCTGCCATGTCATTGGAGACTTGATAGTTGGGAAGCTGGAGCTGGTGGAATTTCCTATGAAAAGAATTAGCAGAGGTCACTATCTGTGATTGCATGAAATACCAAAAAATAATTTAAAAAAAAATAAAAATAAAAATTTTGAAAACATCCCAAAAACCCATGGGTTCCCTCTATTAAAGTATTTATTATATTATTAATGGTCATTAGTTTAGTCTGTTTCTAAATTAGTCGTTTGTTCATGATTGTTTCATTTAGAAACATCGCTCTATAATTGTCTATATGCATTCTTTCATCTTCATAAATTTAATTATGCAATTACCATTTCATGGTATCAGAGCCCATAAGAACTTTTTTTGCGAAATTTTTTAAAACAAATAAAATTTGCGGTTAAGCCTGAAACCTCATTTTTCAGAAGCTTTTTTTTTTATTCTTTTTTCTAAATAAAATCGAAGTATTTCTGTCTCAATTTTTTTGAGGCAACTTGCAAACAAATTTGTTTCAAAATCTTGTGGACCTGTTTCAGGTAAAATTGCAGATTTTTAGCATGTCTTTTGTCTGTGTTTCTCGCACAACATTCTACAACGATGGATCTCACAAAGCCACGCGATATTCTGCAGCGACAAAAGGAATTTTTTTGTGTCCATGTCTAGAGTTTCTGCGACAGAAAGTTTTTTCTTTTTTTGCGACAAATCATGAAAATCGCATCATGTCTGGTTTTTTTTATTCCGCACAGGAAGGGCATCCTTTTTGCACGATCTTTTCAACCCTATTCGGCTCATGATTTCTCTACTCTTCTCCCTGTGATCTAGGGTTTACAATAGCTCAATTTTCAGAAAGATTTCTGCACACAACCTGTGTCTATTTGTGGATTTTTTTCGGCTTCACTACATTTTGTGCCGACAGGTTTGAAGATTTGTTGCTCGAGGGTATTTTGCAAAAAAATTGTTGCACATCAGTTTGTGAGCTAAGGTTTTCAGCTACGAATCGGCAATTTGTTTTCTTTCAGTTTCAACAACCTGGTTGTTTGTTTTTTTGAATTTGTGACTCATGCTGTTTGGGCAACCTAAGGTTTCTAACAGGTGTATTGTTTTTTGACTGATTTTTTTCTGCCATCAACACCTTGGGATCTATACCTTGGGCTTCGTGCAAAGTTTTTGATTGATTTTTTGTGATAAAATCAAGTTTTTTTTGTGCCTCAAAATTTGTGAAATTGCACTATTGCAGTTTCGTTTACCTCATGTTTTGTTCATCAAAAAGCGGGAGGGATGGCGTTGACCAACATCATGTTGGAAAACAATCAATGCTTCAAGTTCAACAGCAAAAATTACAACACGTGGAGACAGCAAATGCTCATAATCTTTGAATACCGATGTCTAGACTAAGTTGTTTTGAGTACAATTCCTCGTCCCATGGTGGCGGGAAAATACCAGGATAAGTACAATGAGAGCAATCGGTAACTGGTTATGCTCATTAAGTTGCCAATCACCAATGACATGCATCCACAAGTGTCGTCTAGCAAAACAGCTTTGGAGATTTGGACAAATCTGAAGGATCTCCATGAAACGTCAAACAAGAGTCGAGCATTCTTTTTGAAGAATATGTTGTTTTCAATCATGATGGACAATAAGATGTCTCTATAGGAGCATCTTGCGAAGATCAAGGATATTCGCGATCAACTAGAGGCTATTGGTCACAAGATGAAGGATGAAGACATAGTAGTAATCACACTCAAAAGTTTACCACGCTCCTACAAACACTTCATTGAAAAGCTCAACATTACATCCACGAATGGAAGTGTGCAACAAGCTTCTGCAACATGGACCAATAAGAAGTAGCAGGCAGTATGTTACATCCCACTATGCCCTAATGTTTGATAATGTTTAAATGCACTGATACATGTTGCTTTATATTCTTGAATAGTGATTCGCAATGCACATGCAAATCTTTTGGTTTTCATTATGTTTATATGAGCTAATTTTTATCATTATTGTATATGCTAGAGTTATGATGAGATTTTGGACTAGCTAAATGGTTTTGACCTTGTGGATGCAAGGAATTCATCATCCTCGGAGAAGGGAGGGAAAGAATCATTAGGAACATGAGGTAATAGATGAAGGACCTAATGCTATCTGGAACCCTAATCCTATAAGTTTAAGACATGCTATGTTGAGTTAGGATTAGGGCGTGGTGTTGTCAATTCAGTGTCTATCATGGTTAACCCTAGACGGTCAATCTACTAGTTAGGGTTTGTTACATCCTTGTTATAGACTATGGCATTCTTTTTAAGCAAATTATAAATTTAAAACACTCGAATAAATAATTATGATCCTTTATTTTAACTCTTAATGATTCATATGATAAAAATGAATACATACATGATTGCGTGTGAATATTGTGGAAATGAAATTATATATATAAGACTTTGATTCTATTCACACATAGACATGTATGTATAGCAATATAAACTCTTCCATGACTTGAATGGACTTTGCCTTATTTAAGTGAGTATGAATAATATCAACATCGTGAACTTTGAAATAAAGTTTATGTGCAAGCATAATAAGAACATCAGCTCTTAGCTGATGTGACTGAATTAAAAACAGCATTCTTTTAAATGCACTTGTTATCACCGCCCTTCCAACGTGAGGAGAACGGGATTACCACAAAATGAATGAGAATCCAAGGAAAGAAATGAAATTCAGTGTTAAATGAAGTTTAAATTGGCTTGAAACAAATTCGAAATGCATATAACCGATTTCCATCTATTAAATTGAGGGCAATTTTGAAGAGCGTGGGATATATTACAGAAAAGGATTAGTCTTTGAAACGCGGTTTTCCCATCTCATTAAAAAAAAGAAGCTCTGAATATATTATCGTAGAATAGAGAAGAGTATAAAAGTGCTCTTACAGTCATAGCCAGTAGAGGAGGGAAGGAGGCATAGCTTTCCAGTCAACGGAAGATAATTCTAAACCACCGTATTGCCAAACAATCTCTAAGTCAGGTCATGTATTCTGACTCTATTATGAATTGGAATAAATTCCAATGTTTCACAATGAATGCAAGAAAAATTCTTCCTTTTTCGTAGTTGAAAATACATTATAGCTCATTCAAGACTTAAGCTTAAAAGCATAAGATAGGAAATTGAATGAATATAGCTGTGAATTAAACCAAACGGCATAGCTAATGGTTTATACCACGTAAAGAAAATATGATAACATAAATATAAAGGTGGCTTATGATTTGAGTATTGTTCATTGTCATGATAAAGAACAATTACCACATCAATTTAAGAAAGGGAAACACAGGATTCAAGCATTGCTTTGCTAAATAAAGTGCCATGGCTCATGGTGGAAGCGAGAGAAAAATTTGCAAGGAAAAAATCAGAAAACTTAACTACAGGCAGAACCAAGATAATACTCGTCTAAAATTGGTACTTTGAATAGTTCGATAGTACCCAAAATTCAGCTACAAATCATTAAATAATACAGCATAGGGTTTCATGACTGTTGCAAATTGTAAATACCCTTAACTGCTGCAAATTGAAAATACCTAACCTGATGAGGAATTTGAAACATAAATATGAGAAGAGATAATTCAGCATAGATATCAAGCTAGGATTTCATAGCTGTGAACATTAGGGAGCAGGATGCTAGCTCATGAGCACAAGTATGGAATCAGCAGATAAAATCAACCAAGTAATTAAACAAATGAAAGGTTAATCCATAAAGAATGAATATAAACTATGAGCATATTTTGACCAGTATGCTTTCTTTTAAGTCAAAACATATGAGTAAGCCTAGTAAGCCTCAAAAGAGTCAACATAAGAGACACACTTGATGACTTGGAAAACTTCACTTGTTTTGTTCTAGCCGGGTAGGGTGAAGAACAGTGACTACACGCATTAACATGTTGCAACTTATTAAAACCTTTGGCTAAGGTGACGCTGCAAAGTGTATGCGTCAGTCAGTTCATTTGGTCCAAATATGCAACCCAATCAAAGGTCATACTAGTTAGGAGTTGCCTATGGTGTGTGATCGACTAGGGTTGTGTAGGGTCAAACACCGGTCTCAGATGGCATTAGATCCAACATCTATTTCTTCTCTGTGAAGGGTCGGGTCTTTCCAGATGGAAGTGGCACGGGGAACTATTAAGTCCACGGTTGGGCGGAAAAGCGCCTTGATCATACTTTCCCTCTTATCATAATTGTAAAGATTGTCTAAAAGTTTAGGATGAATCCAAGAAGCTGTAAACACTAAACCTCTCTTGAATTATTTGTTTAGTAAATATATTAGTTATGTTTCTTATTTTGCTATGCTTATGCAAATCATTCTTGAAAAAGTATTATTTATACTTTCTAGATAGAATCATTTCTTTTATTTCAAAAAAAAATGCTAGCTAAATTCTCAAGTGTTAGTTTTCAGATCCCATGATGTAATTCTCAATTGCTTAGATTTAGCTCGTTACACAATAGGTCTTTCCTCGACAGAAGCAAAGTATCGGGGAACTGTTATGGCAGCATGTGAGGCAGTTTGACTTTGAAGGATGCTTTATAGCATGAAAATGTCTCAAGCAAGGTCTTCACCTTTGTACAGTGACAATCTAGCAAGAATCCAGTCTTCCACGAGTCAACCAAACATGTAGAGCTTCATTGTCACTTCATTCGACAGCTTGTTGAAGATGGAACTGTGGTCTTGCAGTATGTTCCAACTGTGGACCAGACCACAAACATTCTCACCAAGTCTCTAAGCCCGAACAAATTTGTAAAACTTAGGGGGCAACTTGGTGTAGTTGATAGGATGACCATTAAGGGAGGGTATTAAAGTATTTATTATATTATTAATCATTATTAATTAGTCTTTAGCTAGTTTTAGTTTGTTTCTAATTTAGTAGTGGTGTTCACAATTGTTTCATTTAGAAACATCATTCTGTAATTGCCTATATGTATTCTTTCATCTTCATTAATTTAATTATGCAATTACCATTTCACCCTCAAGGATCGGTTGGATCTTCTCAAGTTCATTCTGGGTTTGCCTTGATTCACCTGATACAAACCCACAATCTACAAGCTAACCCCTATGTGATTTCCCAATAGCATTGAACCAGGTTCTAGACCAAACACAAATCAGACCCAGATCCAGGGCCTCTACTAGATGAACTAGTAACACAGTTATAAAAGAAAAACTTATTAAACTTTCATTAATATTCCTTCATAGTAAGGGGGAGTGAGTCAGATTGAAACCAGATATTACGAGATGGCATAATTCTTCCTATACAACACATAGAAGAGGATACATATTAACAGAAAATTGCATATGGATAAACAAAAAGGTAAAAACAAAGAAATATGGTAGACCTATCATGGGATAACCACAAGCCATTGCAGCAAATAATCATACCAACTTTCAAAGTAAGGAGAAGTGTCTCCTAAGCCACTGTAGGAGCCAGAAGTTTGCCACTTCTCAACTCTGTAAATCCATTCAAAAGTGAGGGATTCAAACTGAGGGTGATGGGAACATAGTGGAGAAATTCAAGTTGTTGCATTGGTCGAGCAGTATGTTGTCTTTTGTAGGAGTGTGGATACTATCACCTTTGTAAATAACATCGACATATCTTTTTCTATTGGATTCCTCCAAAAAACATTATCTATTGTATTGATACAGTGTTTCTGCCTAATTGCAAGCCACCAAGAGTTTGTAAAGGCCATGTGGAGGATACAGTTTGCCAAAATTGGAGCACTTAACCCATTTTTCTTCGCTTCCATAGTCAGTCCAACAATAACTGCTAACAAGTTTGAGAGAACACTACTAATGGTAAAAGCGCTAACTATGGACTTATGATTGTGGTGGGAGTTCAGAGAATCTTAGAATGGAGGGTAAGCGTTCAAAGGGTTCTGAATATAAGAGGGAAGGCCAAGCAATCAATTGCATATGGGGATGGCGATAATGAACCTTTTGCAATTTGAAGTTGGGTTGTGATTGAAGGTGTGCAATTGACGAGAAGGTACCATGTTAAAGAGGATATGGGAGGTTGATAGGCTTGTTAAGTTTTGTGACATGGCTAAAAAAACAGCAAATTTTCCACAAAGCTCCTCCAAACTAAAAACTCTTATAGGCTGAGACCTAGATGCAACAAGATGAAAGAAAGGCTTAGCCCAAGACTTAAGGGGGATGGGAAGGGAATTTTGTCCTCCCATGGCAAATCTTTTCAAGGTGATTTTGGGAGGGGGAATTGGATGATGCAATCACCACCCTCAAATATTTTGAAAATTGCACCAGCTTAAGTGAGATTACAAAGCAGTGTCTTCCACAATTTTTGGTGAAAGATCCCTAAATAGGTCTTTTGCTGCCCTGTTTAAATTTTAATTTAATAAACTATATTTTGGAGTCTTTTTGGTGTTCTTAGAGACTAGACAGAAGATGCAGAAGAGTTTGTTTCTTTTGTGTTGTTTTTTGGTGATGGGGTTTGCAACATATGACAAGAAACAACAAAAAAATGAAATGTAATCAAGAGATCAGCTTCTGATTTTTTATATGACAGCAGATTACAATCATCTAGAAGTGAAATAACATTCACATGTACAAGCAGAAAACATACCGAGGATCCAGTGCTAGGGTTTGAGGCTGGTTTGCTATCCAGAAAATGGATACAAGCTGAGAAGGATGGTGTAGGAGCAGATCAGTGGATCCAATCTACTTATTTTGCCATAAGATGAATTACCAATAACAAATTGGGCAAGAACCCAATTACCAGCTGGAAATCCAACCTTTGCCAGGCAAAATTATACAATTTTGACCTTCTTTTCCCACTGTTTTGCTCACCCTAATCACAAATCTAGTCAGTTGACTATGATTTCTTCCACACTACCCTTTCTAATCCCAACAATGAGATCAAGCACAAGAAATGGAGTTAGAACCCTCCATTTAATTTTAAATTGATGCACAGCCTTCTAGAATGGTACGGCACTGCCTGGAATGGTACGGCTGCAATTATGAAACCCACACTTGCTGCAATTTCAAGACAAACTGCTCAGAACTGGTATATCATACCTAATGGTGATTGTTGGGCTGGTTTTGTTGCTAAATTGACCCCCATTGGGTCTAGACAAGGCACATCTTTGTCCCACGTGGGCAAATTAGTGGGTACACCTCCACTACCAATGCAGATCTGAGGGTTTCCGTCCTCCAAACACCTGCAATTTCTGCTGCTAATGCAGAGCTGAGAAAATCAGAAAATAAAATAATAACATAATTCCAATTCCCTCCTCCAAAAAGTCTAATAACCTTTTCCAAGGAGTGGTGTAACCCTAAATGGAATATCCAACTAAAAAAGCATCTTCCTTGGCATCTTTTGGGTCTACGTAGCTAAAAGGCTTAAAGGCTTTTAAAGTAAGACAAGGGTCCCACCATGCCCTGTCATTTAAGTGATTTGAACAAAGGGGTGGCGTTGACATTAAAGAGGCCACTTTATTAAAACATAAGCCTTTATTAAAAAAAGAAACTTAGGCTTATAAAGTAACTTTATAAAAGTTACTTTTTCCCTTATTAACTTTTGACACTTGAAATTTTTAAGTATCTTTATTCAACAAATGCAATGTGGGAATTGCATCAAAAAGATGGGGACATGACATTTGGTCACCCAAATCACATAGTGGGTAAGGTGAGAGCATATAGTGTCCAACCACACAGCTATCTTATGGATGCAATTACAAAGTATTGGTAGAAAGCCAACCAAAGCACGCAGACTGCATAGGCAACCATATCTAAGCTTGACTCAAACCAAAAAGGTTGATATGCCAACTTGTTCACTGCCAAAACAAGCTATATCAACACCAAAATGGTGGATCACAAAATGCAATTAGAACTGGTGGTAGACCATCCAGTTTTACAGTATGATATGCATGAAATTAAATAACAAGGTCCTTCCACTTGTCCAATGATGGGAGTTTACAATGAAAACCACATGTTCAGTGGAGTAAGCATCAGCAAATTAACTAATTCAACTCACTAGCAATACTACCATCTAGTGTTACAATCTAGAATGCATGAAAGAGATGGCTTTCGCCAGTATGATCATCCAAAGCTTACAACAATAGTACATTTGCATCATAATCAACATAATAAAAGGATTACTTGTTGATAACAAGTGCTGATATGAACTTAAATTGCTGAAACACCTCCAAAGATATCCCAAATCATGAAACTAGTTCACCCAACTGAAAATACCTTGAAAATAGGTGCTAGAATGATCAAAGGAAAGTTTGGAAACCACTTTGCAATACTCATTTCTTAATTACAGGTATGATACAATACTCATTTCTTAATTACAGGTATGATATAATAGTGAATACCATTGTTGCATGTCTAACAGCCAAGTTAATAATCAAAACTGGACACCAACCCAGTTACATTCAAGAGTTACAACTCTTCTAGAGCATCAACTCCAAACTGCAGAGGCACCAACCTTTGTTATGAGCTCCAACTCAAAATAGGAAACAATAAATTTTAAAAATCACTGATATAAGAATAACCTCTCTATATTTACAGCAGCACTAAGTATAACATCCAGCATACAATACATATCTCTACCCAGTAATCTCAAAATGAATATCAAGTGAAACATTTATCAACTCTGCTGCCTTCAAGAACAAAAAGATTGATAACCATCGACTTCATAAGCTCTGCCATTTTTCAAAGCTACACCACCTGGCACATATATGCTGAACACACAATAGTAGTGACACCACCCAGACATTGCTAGATAATTATAGCACCACAGAAAACATCCACTGAAACAGAATAACCAACATTCTTCTTCAAAAACCCTTGTCCAATTTCAAAAAAGGACTCATTCACATCTTTTATACCAACTCACAATACCAAAATAAAAGACAATTTTTATTTTCTCTTGAAACGCACACAACACTTTTAAACAGACCCAGCTTATTTAAACGTGCCACAGATACATGTCAAAAATAGGCTCTCAATATAATCGATAGCAAAACATTTTTGTTTTAACAAAAACCCACTGCACCACTAAGCAAAAAACATTTTTCCAGCTCTGATAACTCCACAAAGAAAACGGCACACAATCATTTCAATCCGTTTCTAAAAATGATTAAAACAACATCCATGCCTGTAGCAGCCTGATAATATCAAACCACAACAAACAGACAAAACAGTTCTGCATCACCACAACTGAAGAGTCGATTCAGCCTTTTTTTTTAAATTGCAGCTGTTTCTTTTTCAACGTAACACCAAACTCCAAATGAAACAAAAAAACGTCCCAAAAGAAGAATTTCATCACAATATACGTTCCAAAAAACTTTTTGCGAATAGTTAATACGTATTTTATTAACGTTTTCAGCAAGACAAAGAATAATCATAAATCAATCACGACTTGCCGACATTTCCCTTTTCTAAAAGTCGAAGCTTCAATTCTGCTAAATACGTTTCCTCTGCAAAAGTAAGACAAGCTTTCAAGCACTTTCTGTAATGCACACCTATTCAGAAACACAGACTCTAAAGACAAAATGATACTCCTGCTCTTTAACTTTCTGTGCTACCCGAAGAAAAGAACAGTTTTTATTAACACGAGGATGTCTGCAATAATAATTACGTGTCAAAAACAATCATCAAATCTAGCCCTTTGTAACTCCTGAACTCAATTCACACAACAGATGAAAACAAAAATACATGTCCAAAACACGTTACAACCAGAATCTGGAAAATTCGTTACATTTCTCTTCCAAAAAAATCGCTTGAGGATGTGGCATAAAAACTAACATAGCAAATAATGCTGGCATGGCACACAAGCAAGCAGCTGATGCAAACACACAATCTGCTCAAACAGACACCCAGGCAGCTCCGGCAAGTATACAAGCAGCTCAAACAGACATACAAGTAGCTTAAGCAGGCAAGTAAGGAGCTCAAACAGCTCAACCATGCAAGTAGACAGCTCAAGGTAGCAGGCAGGCAGCTCAAGTGAGTAGGCAAGCAGCTCAACTGAGATTTAAATGTAATCTCTGAACCTCATCAACTGACCTTTGACATCAATAACAAAATATTCAACAGTTAAATCTTCAATAAAACCCTAAATCCAGCAAAGTCCATCCTCTATTTATGACAAACAGCAACATTCCCAACGCCACCCAAGGAGTAGTAGAGATCATAAGAGAAAAGGCTAATCATGCTCTATATCTCACACCAAGCCTGCAGGTCTATAATATTCAATGTTCATGAACAGAAGATACAGAACTACAAAACTGTCATCGTATCTCCATAGAAAACCAAAAAAATTGATTAGCAAATCTGGGTGACCTAGGCACTTTGTTCCCATAAGCTCACACCACCACCCAACTAGGTATGGCCAACAAGTACAATGGTATGGCCTAGCTTAAATGCTCAAAGTTGCTCAGCCTGCAAAGACAAAGAGAAGCATCTCCAAACAGCAATGAATATCACAAAAAAATTGCTGCCTTAAAAAATTCAACATGAGAGGAACGTCTCAAGCATGAAATAGTATGGCCCACAAGGATTCAACTACAAAATTTTGTAAGCAAATCTCTAAAAATCTGAGAGTACTCTCCAAATATTTGCAAACTAAACACATCAAAAACCTTCATCACTAGAAGCAAGAAACTGAACTTCAATCTGCACAATGGTGATTCCTGAAATTAAACCACACTAATCTAGCTAGATGTTATCTTCCGAATCCAGAACTAAAAATCTAAAAAGGGTTTTCATCCTCGTAAGATTATGAAAAAACTCCAAGTTCAATCCAGCAACATAACAATATCAATTCATCAACATATCCACACGAGTCCCAATACCTCCTTTTATAACTTTTTGAAGGGAATAAACCAATTTAAAAAATATAATAATTCACTTCATTTCCTTCACAAAGAGCTTTTTGAAATTTAAAAAATATAATAATTCACTTCATTTCCTTCACAAAGACCTTTTTGAAATTTTAAAAATATAATAATTCACTTAATTTCCTTCACAAAGACCTTTTTGAAAGTGTAATAACATTTCATATGCAAAGGCCCCCTTATCTAAACTTCCAACTTTTAAAACACTTAATCACCTCTCCAATAAGCTATTTCACTAAGTTGTCCTCTTATTATTTCTCAATATTAAACAACATTACTAAAATGTTAATTAAGAATTCAATAACTCACCCAAGTTGTGCAAAGCACCAAAAATGCATCAAAATCAAATTCTAGTCATACCAATATGATTATGAACACATGGGATGATGATCGGAGTCAACCGAGCGACTTACTAAAATTAGACAGCTTCTCCAAGAAGTTTTGAGAGCACACAAAAAAGTCAGAAACTGATTCTGAAACCATTAGTAGACTCACCAAGACCAACTGAGCTCATTTGCCATAAACCAAAGTCACTAATGAATGTTCCACAGCCGTTGGGGACAGGGAGACGGGGGGACAGGCTTCGGGGACGGGGGGGCAAAGGGAAAAAGTTTCAGGGACAGGTTTCGGGGACGAGGGAACTTGGGCCTAGGGGGGGGAGACGCGTTGCCGTGGAACACTGCTAATGACCTACCCAGAACACTCCAAGAAGTTTGGTGTAATGACCCATGATTAATAAATATATTCCGGTACTTACATTTATCAAAGACACATTGATCATTGTTAATTAACATTATTATAATAATTGATAAATCAATATTCTTTAGTTGTAATTGCTAAATAATTATTATTATTATAAATCAAGTAAATAATAACTAAATAAAAATAATAAATAATTAGTTGTAAATAAATGGTAAATAATTATTATTATTATAAACCAAATAAAGGTAAAATACTAAATAATATATCATTAAACAATGATTCTCTTAAAAATAACAATGATTCTCTTAAAAATAAAGAGTAACTAATAAATACTACAATAATTAAATATTAAAATATAAATGAAATTAAATGGTTAAATAATTAAGTAGTGAAGAATAAGAAAGATGTTAAAATAAAATAAATCAAACTATGAAAATAAATGAAGTATACATTAAAGTCTAAATTAAAAATAAAACATAGCGAATTTTTCCAAGTCGTGACATCCAAAAGTCACGACCCAAACCATGACCGCAGAAGGAGCCCCCGAGACGCATATGAATAACGCATCTGTGAAATGCGGAGAAGGGAGGGAGAAGAGTGTGGAGAGACGCGTATACCAGGAGATGTCATCGCCACCAGCAAGGGGTATCGGGAGGAAAAGACCCCACGTAAATCGCGCAGCCCAGCATACAGGCGGACAAGCAGGAAGTGCGTTGTCACTCCTGTACCTTGCCGTCACCAATAAACTGCAGAGGAAGACACATACTGGTGTAAACGCCAGAGCATAATAACGGAGAAAGGGCATACGAAATATCCAGATTCTGCAAATTAGTCAACAAAGACCAACAGGTAACTTACGCATTAAAGTTAAGAGCATGGTTACTATGACTACATTGAATTTTTTTATAAGAATCCAGAGGGAGTTTCGTAGTGCATTTCTTAGAGACAATATATATATTGTAGAGGTGAATCATATGCATATGTTAGAGATAGGGAAGCTTGAGCAGGGGTGGGATCCCTGCCAAGCTTGAGAACATTAATGATTTCACTCATTAATAGAGATCCCAAATAGAGGCCTTAGGAGGGCGACATCCTGAGTTGCTCCCAACTGAGAAATATTTCTCAATAGAGGGTTGGGTCAATCCAGGTAAGGTCCTACTGAGTATAGTATCTTTTCCTTGGTAACTCGGTTAACATTCTTTGTTAAATAGGTAGAATAGCGTATAGCATTCTTTCTTGTATAAGCGCACAAATAAATATATACATTTGATTAATTATCTTTCATATTGTTGTCCTACTAACCTTTGTTTGCAGGACTTAAACGCCATATAATCCAATCCCCAACTGGGAACATTACAGTGGTATCAGAGCATAATCCTGCCATCCTATGGAGTTTATGTTAGTCTACCAGAGGAAGAAGAAACCCAACATGAACGAATTTGCCAATGAGATGAGATCTTATTTGGAACAAACAAATCACACCCTGATTAAGGAGATGAAGGAATCCAATCAGGCCATCCTACAAGCTTTGAAATCTATGGGGAACTCAACCAATAAAGGGCATACTACCGATAAAAGAGATACTAGCTCTAATCATTCAGAAAATAATAATGAATGCTCAACGTCCAGGGTGCCTCAACCCCAATTCTTACCTCAGAATGAACCATCTCAAGAAGAGGAGGGAATAGAACAACACAGAATTAGCACCGAGGACATTGCCAGAGCATATGCCGATCTAGACCCTCATATCAGGGAAGTGGTATCCTTTAGAGATTTCTGTGAGGACAAGCGTAGGGAAGCACCCTGGAAGCATAAGGATAAAGGACTCCAACACAAAGTGCATAAAGTATCCCTTCCCAATTTTGACGGATCAGAGAAACTCACAGCCCATGCATGGTTACAAAAACTAAATACCTATTTTTCTCTAAGCCCCATGATAGAAGAGAACGCCCTCCAATTTGCGATTCTCCATTTAGAAGGAGCAGCTCACGAATGGTGGCATAATGGACTTATTTCCCTAGGTCATCAAAGTATAAACTCCTACGGGGAATTCTCTCAAAAACTTACCAGCAGATTTGACGAAAAAGATTCCGAATGGTATTTTCAAGAATTAGTGCTCCTCAAACAAGTTGGCACAGTGGATGAATTTATTAGCAAATTCCAAGAATTATCAGTTAAAATTCCTGACCTATCCCAGAAGCGGCTAACGCATATGTTTATAGAGGGGCTCAAAGACCTAACCAAAAATGTAGTGAAACCATTCGAACCCCAAAATTTAGCCGAAGCTATCAGGAAAGCAAGAAGGGTTGAGTCTAACCAATCCAAAGAAAAAACAAAGGTCTACCCCTCCAAATCACCCTACCGAAGAGATGATTCAAGGAAAAACAATTTAGAAAAACCATGTTACTTATGCATGGAGCCATGGAGTGCAAGACATAGGTGCCAAAAGAGGGATGAATTAATGAAGAAAAACTTATGTTTCAAATGTAGAGAACCTTGGGAAAGAGGGCGTCAATGTAAGAGAGGCAGAGTAAACCAAATAGAAGAATTTAACAAAAGGGCTAGGACCGACGAAACAGAGGGATCACTAGCAGTCATCACTCAGAACATGAATAGACCTTTTCGAATTAAAGGGACCCTTAAAGGACAAAAGGTGGTTGCCTTAGTAGACACAAGCGCTTCGCATGATTTCATTAGCCAACACCTGGTGGCAAAAAGGAGACTAAAAACCCAAAACTTTCCAAGATTTAAGGTTGCCCTCGCAAATGGATCCATAAATCAATGTACAAAAATAGTCCCTCGGGTAGAAATCACTTTTGGGAAACATACAATCAAAAGGGATTTTTACGTAGCAAACATACAAAATGATGTTATCCTTGGAATGCCATGGATAAATTGTTTGGGGCGGTTCGTTATGGATTGCCCTAATTTAGAAATATGTTTTGAGCATGAAGGGAAACAAGTGATCTTAAAGGGCATGCCGGATGGGTGTCCCAAGCTAGTGTCTTGTAATAAAATTGAACAAATCCTTAGACATGATCAAGGTGAATGGGTAGCTCAATGTATGATACTAGGTAAAACTCCTTCAGATGAACAGAAAATTCATATAGACATCCAACCCATCCTTGGAAGATACAAAAAGGATTTTTGTGACATTCCACCCGACCTTCCCCCAAAAAGAGGTTTTG
Organism: Cryptomeria japonica; assembly: GCF_030272615.1. Classification (NCBI taxonomy): domain Eukaryota; kingdom Viridiplantae; phylum Streptophyta; class Pinopsida; order Cupressales; family Cupressaceae; genus Cryptomeria; species Cryptomeria japonica. Next base: position 215,108,964 of record NC_081410.1, on the reverse strand, counting down.
AACATTCTATTGAATTAGAAGAAGGAGCAAAACCAATGATTACCACACCTTATAGACACCCCCACAAGTTTAAAAAGGAAATTGAGAAAACCATTAAGGAGCTATTGGAAATGGGTCACATTCAACCCAGCAGCAGTCCTTTTGCCTCATCAGTGGTGTTAGTCAAAAAGAAAGATGGAACTATGAGAATGTGTATTGATTATAGAGCCTTAAATAAGAAAACCATAAAAAATAGATATCCTATCCCTCGGATCGACGAGCTGATGGATGAACTGCATGGAGCTTGTTATTTTTCCAAGATTGATTTAAGGTCAGGATACCATCAAATCAGAATGAGGGAAGAAGATGTGCAAAAAACAGCCTTTAGATGTCATTATGGACATTTTGAATTTTTAGTACTTCCATTTGGACTTACAAACGCCCCAGCCACTTTTCAATCTTGTATGAATCATACCTTCAGGCGACAATTGAGGAACTTTCTTCTCATATTTTTTGATGACATTCTCATTTACAGCAAAACATGGGAGGAACATCTCAAACATATTGAGGAAGTACTGAATATACTAGAGACAAAGTCACTATATGCCAAAATCTCGAAATGTGAGTTTGGCCTTAAGGAGATACTCTACCTAGGGCATAAAATTAATGCAAAAGGGGTAAGCGTGGACGAAGAAAAAATCAGAGCCATCAAGGAATGGCCTAGGCCCAAAACTCTCACACAACTTAGAGGTTTTGTGGGGTTATGCAGTTATTACCAGCAATTCGTAAAAGGATTCTCCAAGATAGCCGCCCCACTCACAGACTTGACCAAAAACGGGGCTTTTTCATGGGGTGAAGGAGCCCAACAAGCCTTTGAACAACTCAAGGAAGCCATGAGTTCATGCCCAGTATTGGCCATTCCTGACTTCTCCATACCATTTGAACTACAGTGTGATGCATCAGGGGAAGGTATTGGGGCTGTTCTTATGCAAAGGAAACACCCGATAGCCTTTGAGAGCCGCAAGCTCACGGGGACAGAGAAACATTATTCCATCTATGATAAAGAAATGTTGGCCATAATGCACGCCTTAGCAAAGTTTCGGCAATACCTGGTATGTGGAAAATTCCTGGTGAAAACAAACCATAATAGCTTGCGTTTCTTCCTGAGCCAGATGGACCTAAATGATAGAAAACAAAAATGGGTGAGTAGGGTCCAAGCATATGATTTTGATATAGAGTATGTTAAAGGAGTAAATAACAGGGCCGCAGACGCCTTATCCCGACGACCTCACATCAACACTATAACTAAAATTACAAAGGATTGGAAAAAAGATATAATAGCAGAATACGCCAAAGACACCTTGACCGCCGAGATTATGGAAGGGAAGATGCCCAGTGAAGAATTCAGAGTATGGGATGATGTTATCCTCTACAAAGGTAGGCTATATCTAACCTCTCAATCAAAAATAAAAGACACCATTCTAAGGGAGTATCATGACAGCCCTCTAGCCGGACACCAAGGGTACTATAAAACATACAAACATATAAGAGAAAAATACTCATGGAAGGGACTAAAGAAGGACGTTTACAAATATGTACGGGAATGCATGACATGTCAACAGAATATAACAGAATTATCACATCCGGCGGGACTATTACACCCACTCCCTATTCCAAGTCAGAAATGGGAAAGTATATCTATGGATTTTATAACAGGACTACCCAAAGTTCAGAGGAAAGACAGCATTTATGTAGTGGTAGACAGACTCACAAAATATGCTCATTTCTTCCCCACCTCCTCAAAGTTTAAAGCACAGCAAATAGCAGAACTATTCTTTAGAGAAGTCTTCCACCTCCACGGGCTTCCCCAGAACATCGTAAGTGATAGAGATAATAAATTTCTTAGTAAGTTCTGGCAAGAACTCTTCATGTTAACAGGAACAACATTAACACCAAGCACCAGTTATCACCCCCAGACTGATGGGCAGACAGAGATAGTAAATAAATGGATAGAAGGGTACCTAAGGAACTATGTCACGAGCCAACAAACAAGTTGGATTAGATGGTTGCATCTGGGAGAATATTGTTATAATACCACCCACCATTTGTCTATAGGGATGAGTCCATTCAAAGCACTATACAGTTATGAGGCCCCATTTTTTGGAGGATGGAACACCCAAGATAGCAAAGTACCCAGCTCTCAAGAATTTATCCAAAAGAATATTGACCTCATGAAGGCACTTTGAGACAATTTACATCATGCCCAAAATCAGCAAAAACTCTATGTGGACAAGAAACGAGTGGAGAGATCATTTGAAATAGGGGATCTAGTCTTCTTGCAGTTGCAGCCATATAAACAGACATCCATCAAAAAGAATGGGACAAAGAAACTCAAACCATGATTCTATGGACCCTACCATGTAACACGGAAGGTAGGAGAAGTGGCCTATGAATTAGAACTTCCCAAGGATAGCCGCATTCACAATGTATTTCATGTATCCAGATTAAAAAAAGTTTTGGGACAACAAGTTGTACCATGTGAAACATTACCCCCACTTGACGATGAGGGACAACTTATCTTAGAGCCAGAAGTCATCATTGATACTAGAGAGGAAAAGTTGAGGAATCGAACCGTGAAAGAGGTCCTAATCAGATGGAAGGGACTACCCAATGAAGATGCTACTTGGGAAAAGGAAGAGACTCTTAAAATGCTTGAGGACAAGCAAAGTTGAGAAGGAGGACTGTAATTACCCATGATTAATAAATATATTCCGGTACTTACATTTATCAAAGACACATTGATCATTGTTAATTAACATTATTATAATTATTATTATAATTGATAAATCATTATTCTTTAGTTGTAATTGCTAAATAATTATTATTATTATAAATCAAGTAAATAATAACTAAATAAAAATAATAAATAATTAGTTGTAAATAAATGGTAAATAATAATTATTATTATAAACCAAATAAAGGTAAAATACTAAATAATATATCATTAAACAATGATTCTCTTAAAAATAAAGAGTAACTAATAAATACTACAATAATTAAATATTAAAATATAAATGAAATTAAATGGTTAAAAAATTAAGAAGTGAAGAATAAGAAAGATGTTAAAATAAAATAAAGCAAACTATGAAAATAAATGAAGTATACATTAAAGTCTAAATTAAAAATAAAACATAGCGAATTTTTCCAAGTCGTGACATCCAAAAGTCACGACCCGAACCATGACCGCAGAAGGAGCCCCCGAGACGCATATGAATAACGCGTCTGTGAAATGCGGAGAAGGGAGGGAGAAGAGTGTGGAGAGGCGCGTATACCAGGAGAGGTCATCGCCACCAGCAAGGGGTATCGGGAGGAAAAGACCCCGCGTAAATCGCGCAGCCCAGCATACAGGCGGACAAGCAGGAAGTTTCGTAGTGCATTTCTTAGAGACAATATATATATTGTAGAGGTGAATCATATGCATATGTTAGAGATAGGGAAGCTTGAGCAGGAGTGGGATCCCTGCCAAGCTTGAGAACATTAATGATTTCACTCATTAATAGAGATCCCAAATTGAGGCCTTAGGAGGACGACATCCTGAGTTGCTCCCAACTAAGAAATATTTCTCAATAGAGGATTGGGTCAATCCAGGTAAGATCCTACTGAATATAGTATCTTTTCCTTGGTAACTCGATTAACATTGTTTGTTAAATAGGTAGAATAGCGTATAGCATTCTTTCTTGTATAAGCGCACAAATAAATATATACATGTGATTAATTATCTTTCATATTGTTGTCCTACTAACCTTTGTTTGCAGGACTTAAACGCCATATAATCCAATCCCCAACTGGGAACATTACAGGGAGACGCGTTTCCGTGGAACACTGCTAATGACCTACCCAGAACACTCCAAGAAGTTTGGTGTTCTTCCCAACAAACCAAGAAGCCTTTGGAAGAACTCAAAAACTAGCTAAAAGCCTACAAAACAATATTACTAAAATTTGAGACATTACAGTCCTCCCTCTCCAAAATTTCTTGCCCTCAAGCAATTCTCAGTCTCAAACAACAATTCATAAGTGGAAATTCAATGGTTTGTAAACCTTTATTTTTGAAGTACTATGCTACAACTCACCTACCAAATAAACCTCCTCCTTTCTAGCAAAAAGTTCAACTATCTTTTGCAAAAATTCATCGAACTCTCTAAAGATCTGTTTGGCTCTACTGTGTTTCCATTGTGCCACTCTGATATAGACTGGATGATTTGAGTAAACACTCATTGTTTTCATTACATGAGTCTCTGAAAAATAGTCATGAGCATGTTGATATCTGTTGTCCTAAACAAACTCCAAAAATAACCTATTACAATTTCTAACACATTCCCTTGCATAAAACCCCTCAATAAGGATGTTGAATGGTATTCCTTCCAATAAAAGACCTACATCAGAATTGACGTGAGCTGAAAACAATTTATGACAGTAATAACTCACTTTTTTATTCACCCCAAACAGGATCATGTTGACTGGAGCAACCATATACTTCAGCTAAAAACACTTGCCAACAACCTCCAAAAATCCAATGCCTTCCAAATGACCAATCTTACTGTCGTTCAAATCTGAAAATGACATATTATAATCTGATTTCATCAAAATCAACAACCTGAAAATGGGACAAGAATACCTTCCATAAAGGTCATAAAACTGCCCAAATAATTTCCAAATGAAAATTACTCCACCATTGATTAAGAGCACTTGTGAATCCAACTGTAAGTTTACTAATGAAAACATAGGATGACTGATTGGAATGTTAACAGCAGTTCTAAGATTGAAAATTTGATCTATAATCCTCCTAGAATCATCACTTTCAACATAAATAATCTCCAGCAGACTTTGTTGGTGACCACTTGTATGAAAACCTATCAAAGAAGTAACTTCAGCATGCTTAAGCTGCGCTACTCTCGTATTCATGAGCACTTCTCCTAGAGGTCTCCTGAAAGTCCTTAAGACATCATCTCTAAGAAGAATGCTTTAAAAACAACCAATCTTTAGTTCATGGCAGTTCCCAACTCTCTGTGGTGATTTTGTAAATGCCAAGTTTATCATTAAATCATTGTGATCCAAAATAAGAAACTTACCAAATACCATCATGAGAGAATCTCTTCTCTGGCTCCATGAATTTGCACTCTCGATGCACTTTCCGAGTGTTATCAATAGACCAAACCTAGGAATATTGAATTCAATTTGCAGATTTTCTTCCTCTTCAGATTATTCTTCATGACTCCGAGAATAACTTGGCTCCAAATCAGAGTTGTTTTGGAGCTCATCAATTCTTTATATCGGCTTCTTGACTTCCAAAGTCCTTATGCCAGCTTCTTGCTCCCTGGGCATGGCTACAATAGTTGACTGACTTTCAACTTTGAATAATGAAAAATGAGCTAGACTTGGCTCTAGATTGAGCTCATCAACTTCTTTCTCCTCTCTTGATATGAATCCAAGGTCTCATCTACAAAGTTAATAACATGAGTTCTATCTGAAAGCAATTGCAAACAGTCAAACTTCAGGTGCAGAAACAACCTGAGGCTCTACTTCAACATCAACCATTTCAATACTTTTCCCTTTATCCTGCTCCAAGTCAATCACTCTTGGCTTCTTTGCAGGTGGCTATATTGCTTGCTCTTCTTTAAAGAGAGTAAGCTGCTTCTCTTCACTATCTTCTTTGGAATCAAGGAATCAGAATGCTCAAGCAGTCTCTAAATCCTTAGAAATGGATTTTGCTCTTCTAAAAAGAATCTAGGAAAATCAAGATTATGAGGGACCATCAATCTATGGTTGAAGGTAAAGCACTTTGATGATGCTCTCCCTCATGCAACTAATATTGCCAAAGACTTGTTCATGAAAGACAAACTATGTGTATTCATATGTATATTGAAAAGAATGAAATTCTATGTGATCTAAAGGTGAATGCTTTATTGATAGATAGATATATGTACATGCCAATGAATTATACTAGAATTCAAATGTGAAATGAATTTATTTCCTATTGAGTATAATGATGCATACTTAAGGATGTGCATTTAATTACTTGATTTCAAATACATCTTTATTCATGATTAAAGAGAAAAAAAATGAGATTTTTTGATCATTTTTTATTTAATAAATGGTTGTTTGTTACATAGTTGGTATAGGGGAAACAAATCTAGTATTAGAGGTCCAATGGCTTCATTCCCTCAAGAAAATATCACAAAATTACAAAACCATGGAGCTGAAATTCCATCCTGATGCTAAAAAGGTTGTACTTCGTGATATGGCCAATGGTGCTCCTAGAGAGATTCCAAGAAAGATGATGGAGAGCTTTTCGTAAGAGATCCATAAAGTGGGTAGCTCAATGCTTTATGAAAGATACATCAAACCTTCATGGTAAGAGATGTTATCTTGTTGAGAAATAGACTATTTGAGATAGGCATGGTAAAGTGTTTAGTGATTTACCTCAAGGTTGCCTCCTAATAGAGGATTTGAGCACATCATAGAGCTTGAGACAAGTTCTAAGCCTGTCACAACTACTCCATATTGACATTTGAGAGTTATCAAAAAGGAAATAGAAAAAGCAATTAAGGAATTGTTGGATATGGGACACATATGCCTTGGTTCTAGTCCCTTTGCCTCTTTGGTAGCACTAAAGAAAAAGAACGATGGTACTATGAGAATGTGTATAGACTATCGCACATTGAAGAAGAAGATAATTAAAAAAAAATACCAAATACCTAGGATCAAAATGAGTTGATTGATGAGCTACATAGAGCAGTTTGTTTATCCAAAATTGACTTGAGATCCAATTATCACCAAATCAAAATAAGAGATGTACACAAAACAGTCTTCAAATGCCATTATGTGTTAATGCATGATAGCCTCGGTAAGATAAATGATTGAATGAGAGATAAATGAAGTCTCTCATTCAATCATCTATCCTATCGATAAACTATGATGAAGACTTCAAGCTATTGTTCCTTCATTTGATGATCATTCTTCAATTTGTATATATTCAACCATACTTGCAAAGTTCGATCAATGCTTTAACTACTGATAATCATCGGTTGTAAATCTCATAGCACAGAATACCGATTGGTATCGGTTTACGTTAAACATATTAACTGTGAACACCGATTGTTATCGGGCTTAACCAATGCACTCCGATTAATATCGGCTAGTAGATTACCTGTGAACACCGATTGTTATCGGGCTTAACTAATACATACCGATTAGTATCGGTTGTCTTGCATATGATAGACACGTCGATTAAGTATCGGGTGGTTTGTTAATTGATATACAAGAATTGGTAAATGCTACGATAATTCAAAAGGTGCAATCAAGTAATATCTTGATCGGTCATGTCTAATAGACATGACCGGTCAAGGTATTGCTTGATCCTCCTTGCATACATATATATATCAATCGGCATTTGTGAGAAGGACATTGAAATCGATAAATGCTCCTCTCATCTGCAACATACAAGACTATAATCAGATTTATCATATTAAAGATATAACACATATTTGAAAGAAAAGATAACCTTGAATATAACTTGCATCTTGAATTGAGAATTGAATAACATTTACATTATGGACATTTTGAATTCTTGGTTATGCCTTTCAGATTAACCAATGCTCCAACTACATTTCAATATTGTATGAATCATATTTTAAGAGAATAGTTGAGGAAGTTTGTTTTATTGTTCTTTGATGACACTTTGTGTATAGCAAAACATGGGAAGAGCACCTGAAACACTTAGATATAGTGTTGGGAATTCTTGAGCAACAGACTTGTAATGTCCCCTTCCAGCCAGTGATCACTCCTGGTGGTGATTAGCCTATTCAGGATGCCTGTAGGCTATTTATGGCAAAATTAGAGTTTCCATCTTCCAAGAGGATTTTGAGTGTGAAGCAGTTGGAGTTTGGCAGAATGAATCAAGGTTTCATTCTGGGTTTTATGTAAGCTTCGCAGTGGTATGACATGCAATCAGTTCAGTAAGTGGTTGTCAGTTGTCATGATTACTGGGTTTTTCTGGGTTTCTCAAGCTGAGCTACAAGGTTCGAAGAACAATCTTTTTGGAGTTGTTTTCAGGACTTACTATTTTTAGTAAGTGTCATTTCAGGCAGTTCTATTTATAGTTGTTCAGTTGTGAGTTCTGACCCAGCTCAGTTTGATGGTTTTCAGCACTTCAATCCATCAGTTCAATTTGGCATAATCAGTATTTGATTTTCAGTGATTTATTAAATATTATTACTTTATGCTAAAGTTAATATTTAATGTGTTTTGGACGGCTTATGGAAAAATACTTTGCACCTAAAAATATTATATTTTCCCTAAGTCAGTGGCATGAGAAAAGGAGGTGTTTTCATGAAGTTTATTATGTTTTTAAGTTGTAAGTCTTAAACCAAGGAAAAGTTCGAACTTTTGCCTAGGAGTTGGACACCAAACACATGAGGGAGTGGGAAATGAAATGCAAATGCAGAAGTTGTAATTTGGACACCATTTGGAGGTGAATTTGGGGTCTCAGAATCTATAAATATGGGAGCTTGGTCTCTCATTTGGTATCGTTGAACATTTTCATAATGAAGTGCTGCCAAAATTGTGCCAGACCTTTGCTTCGAAGTTGCGTGCTTCCTAGCTTGTACCAGTTTCGTGCTTGAGAGATAGCACCTAGCTGTGAGAGAGCCTATTTCTCATCCAAAGGAATAGATTGAGCTTCAAAGTGATGGAGTTTGCTGCTACATTTTCAGTTTTCTGATTGCTGTTGTGTTTCTGGTGTGTGATGGGCGTATAGTGGCTGAAGCAATATTTTGATCGTGCCTCCTTGTCTACTGAGCGTAAAAACATGGGTATTGGCTCTGATTTTATCTATCCCATAGGCGATGATGTCCTCCAAAGGGGAGATGCTAGTTTGCTGATTTCGATTTTTTATTGCTGATCGAATTTTTCTGCTGGGACGCCCCTTCCCTAGCTGCCTTGGGATGCGTGCAGATAGTTGTGGACTTCGGAGTTGCAAGTTTGAGGTTTGGAACCAGTCGCGTATGCCATGTTAGTCATTTGCTTTTGATTTGGTGTGATTTGGAGTAGATTTGTGTTAGTTATGAGCATTTTGGTGTTTCTTGTAGTGGTTGGTTTGCGTGTTATGCAATTTCAGAATTAAGAACAGCAATAGTTGCTTTATGTTTGAAGTTGGTTTTAGAGGTAGCTTTCATTGTGATTAGTGTTCTTCTATTCTAATCAATTCTCTCTATATTGTAAGGTTGAATAGTAGTACTATCAACCACTTCTGGATTGTAAAGCATACCCGTTGAAAAGTGGAAGAGGTTGGCTTGCCGCCTGTTGTGACCTATTTCACACATCGCCCCATTGCAAATGGGGACCCCCTTTTTTTTTTGCTTTTTAGGGTTCTATTTGGCATCGCATCTGCTAATCACCAGTCTTTTTACAGTGAGGAGTTAAAGTTTTTGAGAATTCATCCCAAGCCAGATTGAGAATTTATGCTCAAGATTGAATTTGAATGCTGCCAAAGTGTTCAGAAGGTCTCAAGGACGAAAATCGCAATTGCTTTGAGCATTTCTGGCAACCTGCTATTTTTAGAAAAAAAAAAAAAATTCTAGTTTTTTTAAAACTGGCATCTGGGTTTTGTTCTTTGAGCTATTTTATTGCTACCCATTTTGACGGAATTTAAAAATCTCGCCTCTAGATATAAAAAAATAGGGCTTCGAAAATTTTGCTTTTTTCTGAGATTAGGGTTTTGTTCTTTAGGTCATTCTGATCCTACCCATGTCTTCAAATTCACAAAATTTGCTTCTAAGTGTAAAAAGCAAGGGTTTGAAAATTTCACTTTTTTCTGAGATTAGGGTTTTGATCCCCATGCCGAATTATTCCTACCCATGTTCTCAGATTTCAAAAATGAGGTCTCCAAGTGCAAAAAGCAAAATGGAAATCCAAATTAGGATTTTTGTTCAGATGAACCAGCAAGGTATGAAGATGGCATGAACACTGTTGACCAAGTCAAAAGAAAGCAAGTGGAATGGCACATCGAAAATTTCGTCCAGGTTGAAGAAATAAAAATGGCAGACAAGTTCAACAAGGTTCAAGGGTAGAATGGCAGACGATCAATTAAAATGTGGAAGAAATTTGAGTGGGATCAATTTAAAAATTGTCCAAGAAAAATTGTCCGACAAATATTAAACTCCTACCAAGGGTTAACTAACTCATGGCAAGGGTTACTTAACTCATGCCTAAGGTTAAGCTTATTCATGCACCAAAAATGTCTGACAATTTTTAAAGTGCACCTCATGTCCAAGCAAAAAATTCTTCCCAAGTCTACTTTAAAAACATGGCATAAGGAAGATGTGCAAAATTCGCCAAAGCTTGAGAAAGAATGTAGGGCCCACTTGAAGATGGCATAGAATAAAAAAAATATAAATTTCCTAGTTGGCAATAAAAGATGATATGGCATTCCAAGAGAATTAAAAATGGCAAGTAAGATGACTTGGTAATTAAAGTCACATAATAATATAATAAAATAAATAAAAATAGCAAAACAAACAACAACAACAACAACAACAAAAAATATTGTGGCATGCCTTCCTCAAATTCGAATTTCTAGAAGGAGATTTAAAACAAATAAAACTTTCTAAAACATGATGGAATTTTCTAAGGATAAATTCCAACTTCTTAGAGGGAGGATAAAACAATAAAACTTTATAATTTTTGAGAATCTTCCAAGCTTCCTTCTAGAAGAAGGCAAAGGGTTTCAATTTTCTAAAGATAAAATAAAACACAAAGCTTCTAGAAATTGCTAAGAAGCTATAAAGACCTCATGTCCATTCATTAATACTTTGTTTGCCAAGAAGAAGTTTGTATAGCAAAGAAGGAAGCATCAAAACTCTGTCAAAATTCGCCAAAGTTGAGAGAAGCTAGTAGCTTCAATGCATGATCAGATTATCCAACTTCAAAATCTGCCATGTCTACAGGTTTGGAAATCAAAGTGAACAGCTCTCAGGCATAAAGATTATTAGATTCATGTCAAAACCTGATCATATTATCAGATTACCTTTGCAGAAGTAAAATAAATTCAAGGGTTTGAAAAAAAAATTCAAATTCTTCAGATGAAGCAGCTCCAAAATCCAACTAGATTATCAAATTTTCAGAAGAATTTGGATGAGAAATAAAGCAAAATCAAGGGTTTGGATAAAATAAGTTCGATATTCTCCTTAAATTCGCCATTGATAACAGTTTGAAGGAGAAAATTCTACCTTGAACATCTCCAAAAGGAAGAATAAAGCAGGTCCAAGGGTTTGAAAGGGACATTCAAAAGGTTCAAGTTCGCCATCACCAAGGTTTGCTGATAAAATTCTTAGTTAACCATTGATCATCCTTGAATCTTCCTTGGGAAAAGAACTCAAATCTGCACATAGATTTCTCAGAAATCTTTCAAATCTGCCAAAAACTAAAATTCATCCAAGATCGTCCAAGACAGCAAATTGAAACTAGACTTGCCCGAGGAAGAATAAATTCTGCCCTGTCAAAAAAAAAAGTAATCTAGATTCACATTGTCAAACTGCTGCTATCATGGTCAGCAAGGAAGTTTTAATCATTTCCAAACCCTCCTTGGAAGAGGAAGATTGTTTATATCCAATATACATGTGATAACCTTCCAAGTTTGAAGTGAAGCATCAACCAAAATCTGTCCAAAGATGTGGAAAGTCCGCCCTTTCATATCCAAGGAAGAAAGTCATCCAAAATTTGTTGAGGAATAAGACATGTCCAAAGATTTTGTCCAAAGAAACTAAGCACAAAATTTGAGCAAATTAAAAATTGTCCAAGGATATGTGAACTTCGCCCTACCAAGAGGAAAGCCTTCGAGCATGCCAAACAATCCAAAGCATGAAATTTTTCTTTCCAAGAACAAGATGGCCTGACAGATTGGAAGACAATTTGTCCGATCATACTTTCGAAGCCTGCCAAGATGACATGACAAAGAGCAAGACAAATTGTATGATTATATTTCCGAAATGTGCCAAAGACAAGAGGACATGTGACTGTCCGAACTTTTCCGATCCATCAAAAATGAAAGATGATTGTCCAAGAATATCCCAAGTCCGAGGACAAGCCAATTGACATGAAGCATGCCAAGACATAAAGACTGACACAAATTTGTTCCAAGACACAAACCTTAATATGTCAGACACATTCAAGTTCCTGGTTTAAGACAGCCTAAGAGGGAGAAAACATAAATTGGCACATTCACAGTCAGGACATAAGACAGGACTGAAAATTGTCCAAGCCTTTGTCCAAGCAAGTTGATCAAACTTAGACACAAATTTGTCCAAGGCATAAATGAAATATGTGAAGATGTCAGATCAGAGACCTCAAATTTGATCCATTAGACAAGAAGACCATCACGCCGGCACGCTATGAGGAAAGACTAATTTTGACAAATTCACATGAAATCAAACCAACAATCGAGCAGGAAAATAAATTTGACAAGCACATGAAATCAAGGGTCAATCAAACGAACGGGTGGATAAAGGTTTGATACATGAAAAATGGCTAAGTGTGGAATTTTTTACAACCGAAAGAATCAAATTTTGACTAAATGTTGGAGAGGAAACAGGAAGAAAGAAGATGAACAAAGAAGAAATTAAAGAGGAGATGAATCAAATTCTTCTCCAAATTCAAGGCACCTGAAAGAGTCTTCGGGCATCAAAAAAGAAAGGTCTTCAGACTCGGCGAAAGTATGGAAAGAAATTCCAGATTCCTTGAAGGATTTCATTTCTGAAGAGTCAAAGACAAGCTCCCACGTGCAACATAAACTAGCGGCAAGAAGAGTATTCTAGACAAAATTCCATTCTTGGCAAATTTTTCGACACAAATTGGGGAATTCAAGTCAACATGTCCAGGTTCATTGAACACACTACCTCTCAACAGAAGAAGGGGGTGCAATCCTAAAAGATAGCATCTTGTGCCACTTGTCTCTCATCTGACGGATATTTGATCTATTTTGGGAAACCCTAATTAGGGTTAGGTTGTTTTAATCTCGATCGTTGATTAGAAATCAATCCTGGCCATTTTATTGTATTTGCGGAGCCTATAAATTGAACTCACCCCTCATTTGTAAATCATGGGAGCATGTTGCAAAACATATTGAGATAAGCAATTGTTGCATACAATTGCCAAAGTAATAAGTAATGGATTGTTCGAATTGATGGTCATTACCTCTTTTATTTTGGAGTTGGCATGGTTCTTATCCCTCATCATAGTTTAGATTTTATTTCATGTATGTTAGAAGAATGAAGGATTTGATAGTTTAGATTGGTAAAACTTTTTACTCATACTTTTGTTGGATGGATGATTTTCATTCGATATGTAAAGTTAGCCTAAGCTTTTGATGTGGATGCTTAACTTCTACTTTGAGTAATATTGTTCAATTGTTGGTGTTATTCGTAAGTGTGAAAATCTTGAGCACAACCTTAGAAGATTGCACATGCTTTGCGTAGTTGTCCTAAGTGTGGTGAAACAAAGTGTTGTTATTAGTTTCACCCAGTCTTTGCCATCTCCTGAATTCTTAGGAATAGATTAGAATTTCTAAGCCATATCTCCTCTTCAGTTTTCTTGAAGTCCACAATCCAAAACCCACAAACGATAAACCTCCATTGTGAATTGAACAAGCCAAACGTAAGTCCCTTTGTGTATTACTAGCATATCACAACGCCCATTGAGCTTATCCACACGTCAAGACCTGACAAAAGAAACCTTGGAATCACCATAGAGTCTTCTTGCAACCTTAGCATAAGTGGTGGTTTTTCAAGAGAGGATAGAGTATCCTTGGGTATTTTATTCTAATGTTCGATATATGATAAAACGTACACCAACACCACCTACCTTTGATATTTGTAATTCTATCCTCCCGCTGCATAAGCGGTAGAGTGATATTTTGTTTGTAATGGTCCTCCCGCTGCATAAGCGGTTGAGTTGAGCTTTGTTGTAAGTGTTCAGTCCTCCCGCTGAAATATTGTGGTAGAGTGATTCGTGCTTGGTTTTGCTCTTGTTCTCCTTGGCTGGTTTACCGCCAAGCTTTCTAGTTTTCTATTCTCGTTGGAAAGTGGAGGGGGCTGGCTTGCCGCCCATTATTGTAATTTGTACTTTCAGCAATTTGCGTCTAACGATCCCATGCTACCGCATGCTCTCACCCTCCCAGTTTGGGCTCTCGGTGATCAAAAGGTGTAGAGTTCTTTCCAGTTGGTTTGGATTTCATTTCTTTAACCCTAACAGTGTTGTTGTGCTTTCAAAAAAAATTGTTGGAGATATTACAAGACTCTATTTGCAAAAGAATCCAAGTGTGAGTTTGGTATGATTAAAATGTTATACTTGGGACATTATCAAATCACAATGAGTACGAGTAGACCAAGAGAAGATTTTCTTAGTATAATATCTTCATATTATCCTTTTATTTAAGTTGAATGGTCAATATTGTAAATATTGTACATATTAGAATTCTTTCTAATTCTGACAATCGTTTCTTAATAGAAACATCGTTCCTTTGTAATCTATAAATGAACGTTTTGTTCATTCATTAATTGAATCAGTTTTTTACCAAATACTTTCATATCAGATTTAGGCAATAAGGGATTGGCCACCACCCACTTCTTTGACACAATTGAGAGGATTTTTGGGACTTTGTATATTACATGAGGTTTGTGAAAGGATTTTCACAACTTGCTGCCCTGTTGACAGAATTGACAAAGAAAGGTGCATGCAGATGGTCTGAAACAACCCAAGCCACATTTGTAAAATTTCAAAGAAGTAATGAGTTCTTGTCCTATACTTGGTGTCCTAGATTTTTCTATTTCATTTGTTCTTGAATGTGATGCATCAGGTGAAGGAATAGAGGTAGGTTAATGCAAAAAAGGCATCACATTGCCTTTGAGAGTCAGAAATTAAAAAATGCAGAACACAAATTTTTTGTTTATAACAAAGATATGCCGGCTATCATGCATGCCTTAGCTAAATTCTAACAATACTTAGCAGGTGGCAGATTCGTGATGAAGACTAATCATAGCAGTTTGAAGTTTTTTCTCAACCAAAGGTCTTAAATGATAGGCAACAAAAATGGGTGAATAAGCATCAAGCTTATGATTTTGATATAGAATATGTTGAAGGCAAAAATAATGTGGTAGCCAATGCCTTATCCAGAAAGCCTATGTCTGAAGCCTTCCAATACATCAAAGAGTGCATTACTTGTCAGCAAAATGAAGTAGAGCATGTTTTTCAAGCAGATCTATTGCAGCCTTTGCCTATACAGTATTGGCATGTATTTCATCACATCACTTCCCAAGATTCAAGGTAAGAGTTGTATTTATATTGTGGTGGATAGACTCACCAACTATGTTCATTTCTTCGCTATTCCTACTATGTTTAAGGTTCCTCAAGTTATTAATTTGTTCTTCAAAGAGGTTTTTAGGCTACATGATTTGACTGAAAAAGTTGTGAATGATAGAGTTTTATGCTGCTATTCATCAGTCATTCCTTGCAATTGTTCCTATCCAGTCTTATTTCCCTGCCAACTCTTCAAATGTACAACATTTTGTAGGTGCATATTCTTCATTTGATTTTTCAGCAATGCAGCTTTTATGCTGGTACGAGAATTTAAGAGTCTTGTACCCAATAGTGCAGCGTGACATGAAGCTATGGTCCTCTAAGATTGTTGCTAGACCTAAAGAAAAGCCAGAAATTTGTGTTTCATATCAAGAGGTAGAGAAGTAATTTGAAGTGGAAGAGCTCTCATCTATGGTTCTTATTAAAATAAATTAAAGTTGCATGGAGAAGAATATGGATATAGATACTAATACAGTATCAAATACGGATACGGCCAATTTTTTAAGACTCGTGATTGGATGCAGCTGGACACGAAATTCATAAAAAGCACAAAATTGTATATTTAACACAATTTTATTAATTATTAGAGATTTTCATTACTTAAAAAGTAACATAGACACATACTTGCTACATAAATAATAAAACATTGAGTTAACAATTTACAATATACAAACAAGACGCAATGCATCAAGTTCCTGCCCAATAGTGTTTAGTTTAGAGTATAAAACAGGAAAGCATCTGGATAGAGTAAGGAGAAATGTGTAGAGATAGAAAGGGAGAGAGGAATATAGAGGGAGAGAGGGAGAGAGGGAGAGAGAGAGAGAGAGGTAGGATAGAGAGAGAAAGGGAGATAGAGAGTGATATAGAGATATATAGGACTATATAGCACGAGGGAGGAGAGATAGAGAGAGATATATAGATTGTGAGATAGAGTTGTAGGAGATTTAGAAAGAGGGGAAAGGGTTGAGAGATAGAGAAGTAGATATAAACAAATAGAGAGAGAGGGAGAGAGATGCCAATAGTGTGGTTAATGTAGAGAAGAAAAAAAAAATTGTATGATGTTTTTCTGTTGAAGTATATCAATTGTTGTATTTAGTTAAAATATTAATTATTTGTATTTATTCATAGTTTTCTCCTCCATAGTGTATATTTAGTGTTTAATAATCTTATTAATTATTTTAAATAATAAAATAAATATTTTTCTTGTAGAATTAAAGATGACTTTATTTATAGAATGTAACATTATTTACTTATTTAAAGTTTTGATTTAAATAAAATGTAACTATAAAATTCTATGATCACATTTCTTTGTTTCCCTAGTGAAAATAATTGTGATTGTTATATTTTCCCAAACAATATGATAATAATATGAAAAAACTATTAATAAGAGATGAGGATAGAGAGAGAAAGGGAGATAGAGAGGAATACAGAGATATAGAGCAAGAGGGAGAGGGAGTGATAAAGACAGATGATAAAGATTGTGAGATAGAGTGATAGATGAATAGAGATTTAAGAAGATATAGAGAGGAGAGGAGATATATAGAGAAGTAGATATAAACAAATAGAGGTGGAGAGAGGGAGGGATAAAAATGGAGAGAACAGAAAGAAAGATAGAAATTGAGAGGAACAGAAGGAGAGAGATATAGATATATGAGAAGAGAAAGGGAGAGAGAGGTATATATATAATTTTTAATAATATTATTATTTGAATTTTCAATATATAGATAAATAATATTTTTTTTATAAACTTAATTATTATTTTGAATTATAGATAGAAAGAAAGAGGGGAAGAGGATTCAAATAAGTAGTAAATTACAAATGAATTTTTTACTTTTTAATAGATATTATTTAATTTTTAATTTTAAAATTTGATTTTATTTGTAACTTTTAATATAATAGTTAAAATTTTAACTTTTTTATTTTTATTTTTAATCTTTTAATATAACCTAATATTAATAACTAACTAAATTTAATAAATTAATTAACAAATTATTTATCATTTTAAAAGAACCTAATTTTTTTTTTTTTTGATAAGTAATAGGCCGTAGCCGCAATATTTTGAATTATTATTTATTTTTATTTTTAGTAGGTAATAGGCCGTAGCCGCAATATTTTTGAATTATTATTATTATTATTATTATTATTATTATTATTATTATGTTTGATTAGATTGACCCAAGACCTTCCCCATTATGGAAGGCCAAGAGTCACAGCTTAGAATTCCACTTTAGATGTCCCTATTGGGAATTGAACTTGGGTCTCCACAATGAGAACCCAATGTTTTAACCAGTTAAGCTCAACCCCTTGGACTTAAAAGAACCTAATATTAAAAATAACTAAATTTTATTAAAAAATTGTTTAAATTATAAATAATCTATATATAATATTTCAATAAAATAACCTCAATA
The DNA here is from genome assembly GCF_030272615.1 of Cryptomeria japonica. Taxonomy (NCBI): domain Eukaryota; kingdom Viridiplantae; phylum Streptophyta; class Pinopsida; order Cupressales; family Cupressaceae; genus Cryptomeria; species Cryptomeria japonica. The sequence goes on along the minus strand of NC_081410.1, from coordinate 215,091,169 downwards.
TTATTAAAGATAAAGTTGTTTCCATAAAAAATAGATTTGAAAAACAAATAAAAATTGTGGCAAATGCTAGAAGAATCATGTGATGCAATTATGTTGTGAGCACTGAAAATGGATAACACATGGCTAATCCTTAATAATTAGATGGATGATTGATAAAGATTTTTTATTTATTTAGGTGGGAGACTAAATTTAGATTAAGGGTTAGTTGAGAAAGTTGGCGATGGCTTAAAACAATGCTTGGTTTACCGTATTTATGATTGTCTTCAAACATGTCATTTTTTTAATAACATTTATTGAATTTGAACAACATTTGTTGTTTAAAAAGATAGATGAAGTGACATTTTATTATTTTGAACAAGATTTGTATAGAAATTTAATAATAAATTAAATGTATTTGTGCAATGTAATTATATCAATGTCAGTAGTAATAATTATAGGGAAATTTTGTATTTTTTGTTGATAAAAATTAAATTTTATGCCCACTGAAATTAATGTAGACCAATCAGATGAGAAATAAATCATGTTTTTAAATAATTTTTGTAAAAAATTGTGGATGTCAACTTTTAAAAAAACAAAAATTTATTTTAGTTTGAAATATTTTAAACACTGATTGGTTGCCAAGGACAATGACTAATAACTATTTAATGTATTTAAGAACATGGATGCATAAGTATACCTGCCATGGGCAGGAACTAAAAATATACAAACCTAGACCTATAATTAAATTAACAATAATATCATTTGAATATAAATTAAAATAACTTACTTACCAGTCATGGTAGCGGTTTGGGTTTGGGCTTGCAGATTCAAACAAAAACAAATTTAGGTTGGGTTCATTTTGGGTTCGTCCATACAAAAACATATAAAAATTATAAACATAAACATACTTGCAACACTACTTAAGTTCAAAATACCACACACAGCACCATATATTGTATGATAAAGAAAGCCATCATAAAAATAAAATATATTACAATACCAATAAGTCAAACTTGAATGTCATGATATATATTATATATTATCACTAATCAAGCATCATCATATGGGTCTTTAAAAAATTTATCACCATCCATATTATCGAAACATAATAATAGACATTGTACACTACCTACATCATCAACCCAAAAGAAAAAAGTCATCTTCCAAATGACAAGGAAAAAAAGTAAGCGTCACGTAACATTAGGGAAGATTGTCCAATCTCATGATGATATTGAGGATGAAGACATATAGGAAAACTTGGAAAAAAGGTTCACAAACTCAAACTTGTAGAATACTTAACAAATCTGTCATAGCCCTTAGGAACCATGTTAATACTTTTCCATGACCCTAGTCCCGATGTAATTTGGACTAGGGGTGGAGTTCTAGATTTTGTTATGTGCTAGTTGTGAACTTGATGCTAATATTATTGAATATAAATATTGTCTTTATTATGCTATATGTAATCTATTGCATTTATTTTGTTTAGACTAACTCGGACTAATAATGTGAGGGTGGACTTGTGCGAGGTTTGTCATTGGTTGTAGGTAAAGGGATGCAATACGACATGGATTTTGTGGTTTCATTGGTGAGAGACGGGTAGTCCAATGTCATCCTTGTGTCAAGGTCTTTGGTTAACCCGTGCCATAAGTTATATTTCGCAATCCAGTTAAATTGAATTTGCAATATTGAATACTATTTAGGACGATAAGCGAGCCTAGCAAGAATTGTTTGAGCTACCGTTTAATGTTGAGACTCTAGACATTTATTCAATCGCTATGGATTAGTTATTACTAATTATGTCTATAAATATTGATAACGTCCTAACTACATATTTGTTAAATAAAGGTGTTAAAAGATAGTAAATTTGCCAAATAATAATTAAATGAATTTAATATATAACGCACAGGTAGGAAGGGCATGGCAACAAATAATTTATTGGAGAAGCTATCAGGCACCAAAACGCAGGACAAGGGAGTAAATGAATGTAGTACAAAAGAGGAGAGCTTTGCCATTAAAACGTTATGGCATACATGCTTGTATTGTCAAAAAAGGAAGAAACTAAGTTGCCAAGCATGCTTAAAAACCCTACGACCCATTATAATTGAGATTATCAATATTCATTTTGGGCTGGGAAGGAGAAAAATGTGTGGGCTTGCAGCCAAGGTGGAGAGCAAGGAAGAAAGTTGCAGGCTCAAGCATTGGAAAAACCCTAGGACTTAATCCAAGTCACTTCTTTTAGTTAAATTTCTAGTTTCTATTATGGCCCAATGAACAAAATTTCAATATCAGTAGTTAAGTATTTTATTATGAAGGCTAAGTGTTGTGGGTTTGTGCATTCAATTTAGAAAGAAAAATAAATAAATGAAATCTTAGATTGCTCTTGCTGATTTGCAACACCCTAGTTATAATATCAGCATTTCCATTTGTAAGTTAGTCTGAAACCCTTCATTGGCTGTTGATTCTCTTTGCACATCATTCCACTAAATTTTCTATCAACAATAGTTTGGGTAGGGTTACATATTTTACATAATGAATGATAGATTTGAAGAAATCCATTATAAATTTTTAACAATTCATATCTTTCTCTGCAGTAATGAATTTGGGTAGGTGCATTAAACAAATCAACTAATAGATAGATATAATAACATACTGGTTGTGAGGATGTTTAGAGGTGTTAATTTTGAAGCTGGATCATGTTAAAAATCAGAAATATAATTTATTATTTTAGAGCAGCAATATATCTCCTTGACGTTAGTATCAAACCTTTCTAATAAGATAGCTTAAATAAAAATAGTTCATACAACTCAGTCCCTTCAAACTACATTGATTATTGTAATGAAAACTGTATTTTATTATGGTGTGATCAGTGAACTGCTAAATCAGTCTTGGTTAGTTAAAAGATATACGTTCAGTCATGAAATGGTTAATCTATTGCACATATGAATTTGCTAAGGGATTACTACCTTATAAGGTTGGAAATGAGACGGTTGATCTAAAAATGAAGGATTTAATTGACATTACTTTCAACTAAGAGTCATTGGAAAACATGTCCTTTCTTAGAACACATTTTGGAGCCAATCATAGCTGGAATATAAGCATAGAACAGCTGCAATACCCTTCTAAGCCGGAAATGGTAGTAGCAACCATAATTGTTGTGTTGCAAGTTGTTTACCTTATTGGCGTTGTTCAAAACATAGGCTCCTCCTAGATAATAACAATCTAGCAACCCAAGATTGAATAGGTTATGAAACCCTCATGTCAACAACACCAAAGTGGGTAGTTTAACCCTAGAGATGGCTGAGCTGGAACCTACTTATTCTAAATTAGGAACCTCTCTTCCAGATAGTGCTAAGCAAGGTACAAGTGCTAGCTTTTACGGCTACGGATGGAGTAAGGAACCTATGAGGGCATAGGTAGAGGTTGTATACCTATGTTACCCCGAGTTTCCGGGACGGGGGGACGGAGAAACGGGTTTCTGGGACGGTTTATTTTTGCCCAGAACAGGGGACAGCAGGGGACAGCTAGCTATATATATATATAATGAAATTTAATAATAGCATGTAGCAACACAATAAAATTTCTTATGTTCAAACCCTAGTCTGCTTGAATTCCTCCTTCCATCTGCAAACTGTCGTCCTCCTTCTGTCTCAGACTGTCGTCCTTGTTTATTTTCCCCTTCCATCTGCAAACTGTGTTTGTTTTTCTTTTTACTTATGCAGCATGACTGTCCCATATGATATCATCGGTGATAATAATAAAGTTAATATAAATAAACTTGTAAACTTTTCTGCAGACTATAGATTATATATTTATTATGTATTAATAATTATTAATAAATAATAAATATTATAATATTATATAAGTGATTTTTTATTAAAAAATTACTTTAACAATCAGGGATCCAAATTATTTTTTTAAAATTAATTGCTCTTAAAAGTTAAAATAATAATATTTTTTTTTTTTTAAATTTATTGTTGTATGAGCCAGAAACGGCTAGCCGTCCCCGAGACGGCTTGGGTGTCCCCTACCATCTCGGGGACGGTCAACGGTTCCCGGGGAAAATGTTGACCGTCCCCGAGTTTTCCGGGACGGTTTCCAAAAAAATTCGCGTATCGGGGACAACTAGGAAACGTTTCCGGCCATCCCCAAGTCCCCAAAACTAGGACGGTTTCCGAAATAGGTGCCTTGAAGCCAGAAACGCGTTTCTGGGTAACATAGTTGTATACCTCAATGCATAGGCTACCCTTCTCCATCTAAGGTGATCACCGATGAAAATCCTATTACCCGTAAAGGGATAAGCTTATCCATGCTCGAGATTGGCAGTAGTCAAGGAGCATTTTACGTAGGATGACTATTACTCGTACCGCATATATAGTGTTGTGATGTCTTCACACGTTGCCCCATTGCAAATGGAGACCCCTACTTTTTTGCTTTATAGAGTAGTTGTCTTAGTTTAGTTGCCTACCTTAGCAATAGTTTTGGATCTTTTTAACCTCTTACTTGAGAGAGGATGCAATGCAGTTTCTAGGTTGTGTCCAAGCATGAATTCCATGATGAAGGTTCAAGGTAATTGATAATCCTCAAGCAAATCTTTATCTCAACAAAAATGATAACTGATAGGTAAGGGATGTATGAAAGAGTGAAATTTGGAATATCAATTGCTTTCCTTGAATTTCCGAATTAAAATCTCTACACAAGGGAGTCCGCCTCTCCATACCTTTCCATCATCCTTTCATCCTTCATCCCTTATCCTCCATATCCTTTACACCTTACCTAGCCGCGGCATCCTTCATGCCTCCCTCTATCCTCCCTTCCATCCATCCACCTTCGTCTTTCCTCCATCTTCCTTCATCTCCCTCCACCCTCCATCTTACCTTAGCCTAACCCTGTTTTCCATCCCTTATCCCTCCCCTTTCTTCATCTTTCCAACCTTCACCTACCCTTCATTCATTATTCCCTACTTTCTACCCTTCCAACCCCTACCCGCCTACCTACCCTCATCATCTATTGGTCAAGAGTCAAAGGAAATGTGTCCTCTAAAATGTAATTTCCTCATTGGTCAAAGGAAGTTGTTTTAACAAACCCTAATTAGGGTTTTATTGTAAGGTCTTGGCCATTGATTTGAGAATCAATCTGAACCATCAAATTGTATTAAGAGCACTATAAAAGGCTCAAACTTCTCATTTGTAAGGGTCAATGTTAGAAGAGTAGAAGAATAGATAGATTAGAAGTTAGAAGTTAGAATAGAGTAGGAGAAGAAGAAATTGTTGCTAATGCTTGTAATTGGATATACTCTTTTCAATGAAGATATGGTGAAATGTGTTGTTTCAACAAGTTACATGGTTTCTAGTTCTACTTCTCATTTTCTTTCATGTTGATTATATGAATGAAAGGAATTGTGAAAGATTAATAGTGAAATTCATTTATCCATACCACTCGAGATTTGCTCATTGTACGTTTGCCTTGTGTGGTCAACTGGAATTCTTAAATGAGCTTAACATCAATTGCTATTTCATATCTTGATGGTATCCTTGTTGTTAATAGTGATTAGAACATCACGTGCTTACCTTAGAAGATGGCACTAGCTTTGTTGAGTTGTTCATTGCTAGCAAAGCAAAGCTTAGTTGAATTTCACCCAATTGTTCATTGTCTCTTGCATTCTTAGGAGTAGAGCAGTCTTCTTAAACACTATCCTTTGACCTTTTTAATTAAGCTAATTTTCACATTCCAACAACATCCAAACGTTCAACATTCAAGTATTCTATGTAGGTACCCTTGGATTACCAGCAATCACATCAACCGATTGAGCTATCTACACATCAAGACCTCACTATAAAAACCTTGGAGTCATCTTGGTTGATCATTCAATTTAGCATCCAGGAAGATTTTGATCAAGAGAGGATAGAATACTTTTGGTATTTTATTTTGTGTTGCATTGAGCATAAAAACACATCAACAAATAGTAGGATGGATTCTGCCAGGAGCATGTGGGCCTTGGGGCCAATAACATGCCAACAATTGATGTCCTTGGTTGCTTAGTCATCAGATGGACTGCAGGAAGAATTTCTAATGAAGCATAAGTAGGTAAGATACCAAGCCTCACTAAGTAGTAGGGATATGGAATTGATACCTTACTGTACTAATGGTAGGAACACCATGTGTAGCTGGTCTTTAGGTGGATACCCCTTTGCTTAGCAAGATGGTCTAAGCATCTACTCTCTCACTGCAAGCCACAAAATCCAATTGGAGGGGTGGATAGGGATTATATCCACATTGGAGGGTTTGTATTGCACATTGAAATGAACAATGAAAGATTTAAGGGAAGAGTCTACATGATCATACAAGCAATTATGGTATGATTCAGGTAACATTGACTATTAGCCCTCCATTTATTTTGTGCTGTAATCAATTGGTAAAAATTGTGAATTACTTATCGCTTTATGGTCTATGATTTAGGAGAATTGCATAGTGAATATTATTACATTGTTGCCATTGACTGTTCATTACTCTTTGTTACCATGTTCTTTTAAAAATGTGCAAATTTACTGTCCTATCCGGTGTTGTCATTACAAAATCAAATGAATTCAATTGCGGTTGAGAGCAATGCCCCTCATAGGGGTTTAGTGGCAGCGCCACCAATGAGGTCAGGGGGCAACACCCACAAAGGGGTCGAGGGACAATGCTCCTATTGCATTCTTTGTCATGATATAGGGCGGGGATGAGGGGCAAACCCCCTGCCACCAATCCCAAAACAGGCCTTCATGGCGGAGCCCCCACCACCTATAAAACCTTTGTGCCGCACATCATTTTGCATTCACAATAAGAGAAATATTTTTGTTTTGCATTCACAGAAATGACTTTCTTTTGTCTTTAAGATGCATTTCAATCCACATTTTAGGGTTTGGGGAGGCAAATTTTGCTTTTTGGTCAAAATTAAAAATTAAAAACAATTAAAAAGCTTTGAAATACACCACCTAGGCACATAGCAGAACGATATACTAATGACCTACAATGTCTAGTACTGAAAAAAAAAACTTTCAAGCAGCAGCTGCATTATTTGATTAGATATTACCATCTATATGCACATCAATGTACATAGACCTGTGTATCTATTTTGTTGAAACTATCATGTTTGGTAACTATTATGAATGAAGATTAGTTGTTTTTATTTGTCATGTGATATATTGGTATAAATTTGTATTGGTATGTACTGGTGGGATTGTACAAGTAGACATGAATATGCATGAAAAATGCAAATGAATATTTATTGCTGTTAGATTTATCAGTTAAATTACAGCTGAAAGCTTCATTAGAAGAGCAGCCATTAAATTTTCACAATCCAAATCATCCAAACAAATATGGAATAAATCAAGGGCAGTTCACCAAATCTTCTTACCTTGGGAGTTAGAATAGGATCTGCAAACAAAACTTGTCCCTCATTGCCAATCTCCCAACCGATTCTAGTGTAAAGCACATAATGCAACAAGTCTTCCATAGCATCCCAATTTTTGACAATTCCCCTTACAATGGGATCAACAGTGATATCTTGAGGGTCTGTCTTATCTGCATGTTCATCATCCTCCACAATGCCTTGCATTTTAGTTGGAATTATCTGCATCCAAAAGTCAAAATGAAAATCAGATGTAGCCATATCCAAGTTTCTTCCAAATTCAAACAAAGAAACTGCGACAGAAAATCATGTGCCAATTATACTTTTAAGTTGATGAATAACCAAGCAGGCAATCTTTCCTTCAACAAAACTAAGCTGATATATCCTGCATATACTTTTAAGTCTTTTCCAAACAAAAAAATATACCATTATGAACTAAAAGCAATTTTCAAAATCATCGCGTAATCATTTCAAAATCTAAACTTAAGTAATAAATGAAATCAGCAAATGTTTGTGCCCATAGTCATGTACTGGTTTGAGAAGGTATCAAAAGTGGAATTTATGAAACTGTTTAATCACATGGCTGCAGATTGCAAGAACCCAGAATTCATTTGGAAGTTATTATTAATTTTCTAACCCCAAAGAACAAAAGCTCAAAACAAAGGATATTAAGAACTAATCTAACAGCCTCTGATTATACAAAACCGCAAGAAATTTGAAAACACAAAGTAACAGATTCAAGAATCGCCATGCAAAAAGTCCTTTGAAAACGCAACAAGCTATAGACACTGTCGTAAAAAGAATGCATCTCTTAGGCATAGCAGAATGAAAAAAAAGGATCGTATGAATGTTCAAGAAAAAGAAAGGTCATGGAGGTTCGGTTGAAGACAGGAAGGAGCTTGCTGGAATCTTAGCTGGGAGAATGTGCAACTCACTCAGTGAAGCAGATATTCTTGCCTGGAGCCCTAATCCAAAGGGGAAGTTAACAGTGGCTTCAAGTTATCAGGAACTAGACAGGTTGGCTTTTAGTAGGGCAAATGTACCTTGGGGGTAGCAAGTGTGGAACAGGATGGCTTGGCCTAAGTGTAACTTTTTCTTGTGGTTGGTGGTGCATACCAGATGTCTCACTTGAGAGAATCTCAGGAAGTGGGAGTTTCAAGGGCCTTCTATTTGTGTTTTGTGTGGAAATAGCGAGGAGACTAGTCTTCATCTCTTTTTCTAGTGTTCCTTCTTCTAGGGATGTTTGGCATTGGTAGTGGGGAATTTGGAAGCATACCTGTGTTCATGTCCTTGGTGAAAGGTTGAGAAACTGCAAGAACAACGAATAGGATACCAATATACATCAAACAAAAGCGTGAGGCTTTTGGATGCGTATTGGTATTTCCAGCGGAAACCCAAGAAAAGTTATTCCTTTTTAAAAAAAAAAATCAGCAAGACACTAGTCTTCAAACGAAAGCATGACGCTTCTGAATGCATTCGTGTCCCCAGCAGAGTCGCCAAAAAACTGTTGGTTGAAAATTTTGTACACTTGGGGAAATATACAAAATTGTGGTTTCAACCACAGCATACGAGTAAAAACTCTCCTAATTAAGAGAAGGCTCCCCCTATCTAACTAAAACTGAAATAAAAACAAGATGGGACAGTAGTCTTCCTTCTTTCTTCAAGAAAGACAATATCCTTTTCTCTTCACAGAAAAGGATAGCGATTGAATATGAACAGCAGTAACTACTTTCAAGTGAAATGAGAGAAAGGAAATGAAGTTTCCTGAAAGCGCAAAGACTTCCGTCACTTGCTTCGGGACGGGACAGCAATATCAAGCTCAAAGACTTGACTATTGGAAGTCCTATCTACCCTTTGCTATACTAAATTTTACAACGAATAAAAGATAACAGCTCAAAGACTGGAATAATCTATTCTTTCAACACAAAGATAAGAACTAATGCAAGCTCAAAGACTTGCTGCTATTTCTTATCAAACAGTAATTTTTCCTCAAGAATAGAAGCAAGCTCAAAGACTTGCTGCTCCTTCTAGAGATTTCCTATTTTAATTAATCTTCTCTACTTGCAGCTCAAAGACTTCAAATTAGATTGGACTAAGCTCCTTTACAAACACTTTGCATAGAAGAAATAAAAAGAGTCAAACTCAAACATGTATCTCAAAGACTCAAAACTTGAGTAATCCTTCTTTATTATTCTTCAAAAACCTTCAATTCACATACATAAGCTCAAAGACTTCTTGCTGTAAATTTGGCAAAGTTTTTGCTTGCTTTCCCAAAAGATAAATATTACAATAGACCCCTCCAGTATTTATAGAAGAGGAGCCTTGAGAAAAAGGTGGGAGGATCCTAACTAACTTGAGAGATTCTCTCAACCACCGAGACTTATTCAATAACTAACTAAGACTTCATTAACTAACTAAGACTTATTCCAACTACAGTCCTAATCGGACACAACTTGTAGTTGTCTTACATGTAATTACAAAAGTGCAAGTAATGTGTAACTTGCTTTTTACAAAAAACACTTTTACATGTAACTTGTCAAAACAAAATTACAAATGCATAACTAAAACTATTTCATGTGTCTAAAGACACGACTCTAACTGCATCATCCTTTGTCTGTGATGATCTTCATGTCGCTTCAGGATGCTAGAACTTGAAGTATTCTGGATTGGTAAAGACATCTTGAACCGAAATGGGAACTTGCATCCTTATCTTCTTGCTTGGGGTAGTACTAGCTTTTCAAGAGGGAAAGGGTTGCCTTCTTCTTTTCACGTCATGACCATCTTTGTCTTGAAAGCATTCTATGCTCTCAACCATGAATTGTTGTTGTATCTCTTCTTTGTATCATCCTTCATTCTTGAAATCTTCTTGCAAAATAAGGCCCATGCCTTAATCCATTGATTTGGTAGATCGTGTGTGCAAACCGGACTGACAAGGGAAGAGATAAATTGATGCAAAAATGGACTCAAGATTGAATTTCTGGTTTCGGAAGCTGCATTACACGTGTAGGATAAACAAGAGCATTAACTTGCAATTGTGGAGAACAAACATGCAACCTCATATGTGTAATGGGTAACTACAAGTTTGCACTTGTAATTGGACCTTTAAAACTCATTTACAAGTGTTTTTTGAGTGCATTTTGGACCAATTTCGAGTTCTGGATGGCTGACCGCAGGTAGACTTTAAATGGGGAAAATGAATGAAGGTGTGAAATGAGTGGATGAAATGGTATGTACGGATGATGGAAATGAATATGAAAAGATTTTAGGAAGATCATCTTCAAGAAAATGGGAAGAACTTGATTTTTTAATCATTGAAGCTTGATTTTTGGACTAAAGAAGGTTAAGTCTTTGTCCAAAAAGGGAAGAACACTCAAAACATTCCTCTTGCAAATGATTGGGAAGAACACATCAAGAGGTAGAACTCAATTTGGGAAGAACACATCTTTCTTATTTTGAAACTTGATTTTTGGACCAAAGAAGATTAAGTCTTTGTCCAAAAAGGGAAGAACACTAATTTTCCTCTTACTTGCAATCGGATTTTTAAAACCCGAATACAAGTAAAGAAGGAGAAATTCCAAAGGGGAAGAACAACTTTACTTTACAAATTTCTTTGTAAAATGGGGAATTTCCTCTCATAAACCCATTTTTGGGGGGAAGAACCAACATATTTGAAAACAAGAAAAATGAAACAAGAAGAAAAAAAATCTTACCTTGCTCCAATCTGAAAATGCTTCTTCAACAAGATGATTAATCTTTGAAAGAAGAAAGAAAAACTCTTAAAAAGAAATTAACCGCATTCCAAAACCCTAGCAACGTTTTTGAAAAAATGCCCAAAACTGAAAAACGTGGCAGCAAGTGCATGAGAAATGGCATGGAAAATGGCCAAGACTCTTTCTAACCTCAACGCCTTAGCATACCAAGCCAAAACGATTCATAACATTGCTGATTCGTGACATTCCAAATGGCAAAAAAACGTGGTTTTTTGGAAAAACATGGCTGCTGTTATAAACCAAAAAAACAACAAACTTAACCTCCATGTGGCGTGAAAGGTGTCTAAAAATGCATGGAAATAGGAAGGAATCCTAACCGCCTTCCTCCTCCAACAAATTCTCCACAAAAATTTGCTAAAAATCCTCAAAAAACATTTTTCCTTGCAAATCGGGTTTTTTGGAACAAATAGCAAGTTTAAAATGTCAAAAATGCATTTTATAAGCAAAATTAGGTTTTAGAAAAGAAATTACAAGTAAAATTACTTGTAATAGCGAAATAGAATTCCCTTTACAAGTGATTTCACTTAAAACATGTAAAAGGGTTTTAAAATCTCATTTACAAGTTTTATTTTAACATTATAAAAACAACTTTAAGTTATAAAGACATGTAAAGGGGTTTTAAAATCCCATTTACAAGTTTTTAAACACTTAAAGTCAAGCTACTGGTAATGGGGGTTTTAAAACCCCCATTACAAGTTTTGTAAAAACTTGCAATTGGAGAAAAATTCCCCTACAAGCCTAAAAGCTTCAAGGGGGGTTTGAAAAACAAATTACCAGTTACTGGTAATCATCAAAAAATTCCCCTACATTGAAGCAAAAACATAACAAACGGACTCGAAACGCGACGAAATTTGAAACATAGCTTGGGGATGGATTGGGGATTAAGCCAGTCCAAGGATTAGGCGAAATTCTGCCTCGTGAAACGTGCCATAGATTAAAATGTTCAACCTGTAGTGACTGTTCTGAAACCTGAAATTGCATAGAAAGCTAGGAAAAGGAAGACCAAAACTCACCAAAACTTGGACAATGATGGCAAAGACACCCCCCAATGATTTGACACTATCAAATGTGAGTTTTGTACCTTGTAAAACATGCCTTGGAGACAAAAAATGACACCTTTTGGGCAAAAACTTGTAGGGGTTCTCACATTTTTGAGAATCCAAAAATGAGGACAACACGGATGGGTCTTCTAGAGGAAATCCGGGGCATGCTGGAGTTGGAGTTGGCAGGGATAACTCTTGTAATGTTATTTTCTTATTTTCAATGTATAAGGGGCATCACACCAATAATTACATGGAGGCCCTTGCTATTCTCTTAGCTCTTGAAAGAGGGTGTGCTCTTGGATGTGTTGGTGTCTGTTTTATCATCTACCAAACATTAGAATAAAGTACCCAAAGATAATTTACCCTCTCTTGAACAAAATCACCGCTTATGCTAAGATTGCTAGAAGATCATATGGCGATTCCAAGGTTTCTTTTGTCAGGTCTTGACGTGTGGATAAGCTCAATGGGGGTTGTGATATGCTGGTAATACACAAAGGGGCTTACGCTTGAATGAATTGTCAACTCTCGAACTTAGATGGATTTATCAATTAAAGCTTTCTCTCTTTCTTTCTTTTTGGGATTTTCGGGATTTAAGACTTTCAAAAAAAACAAGGAATAAGGGTTGAGAAATCTACTCCAATCCTATGAATTCCAGAGACGATATTGATTCGGTGAACTCGATAAACCACACTTTGTTGTTCTACCTCACTTGAGACAACTTACACAGTGGATGCAATCGTCAAGGGATGTGCTTATAATTGGAAGTTTAAGCATATACAAAATGGAAAGCTCAGACTAACTTTGCACAGTGAATGAAAATCATCCATTCACCAAAAGTATGAGCAGAGATACACCATAAACCAATACTTATCAAATCTTTCATTCATCTAACAACGTAAAATAAATTATAACTAATGTGTTGAAAAAATTGAAAACCTTGCTTAATCACTCAAACAATAGGGATTACAAAGCCTTAAGAGAAAGCACACATGTAATATATTATCTGAAAAATGACCTTCATGCAACAATATTAGAAAAACTTCACACTCTCCAAATGAGAAGAGGCAACCTTATATAGTAGTCTAGAAATTATGAACGACCAAGATCGAACAATGATCAAGGGCTCAGATTAAAAGTTCAAAACCCTAATTAGGGTTTCCCCAAACTCTAACAGTTAAAATGAATAGGAAGGAGACAAGTGGCGCAGCTACTATTCTCACTAAGGTGAGTGTCTAGTTTCCTTTTCTGTAGATTCGATGTACCTAGACACAAGAAGTCACACCTCCTCCATGGTGACACTTGGCAAGTTGCTAATTTGGAAGTTGACCATGTCCACATCATCAGTACAAGTGGCGAATATGCATTCCTAGTAAACTGCTTGTGCAAGGAAATTCTCATCAATGAGGAGAAAACTCGAAATTCTAGAGAAATCTCCTTTGAGAATCGTTCCTAAAACTTTAAAAAAGTTTGATTGGATTCTAGCTCTCAGATTTTCGGCATGTAGATATTTTTCTCGCACCACCTCTTGTTGCCAAATTTCTATTGCCACATGAAATACCTTATCTTGAATATACTTAACAATTTTCTCAACTTCCAAACACTTGGCTTCAGATTTCTTCAAGGTTTCAACTCTGGTTATCAAAGTAAAATACCAAGTGCTAAGGTCATATCTACTTCCTACTTGAATGACTCCTCCATCCACTAACTCCTGCTGAGAAAGCCCCTGGATGATCTTCAATTGTGGGAGAACCCTATTCTGAATTTCTTCGACTTCTTCCCAATTCTCAGATAAATCCTGAATTCTTGCCAACAAAGAAGAGGTAGACTCATATGCTGATACCAGATTTTCAATAAGTGTATCTGCATGCTCTAATGTCTCAGAAGTCCATTCCTTGGCTTCTCTAAAGGTAGCCTTCATATCATCATAGTCCCTCATGTATTCCTGTGGAGGAGGCGTAGGAGGAGCAACTGATATTTCCTGATTGAGTGGCTTCGTCAAGTGTATCACATATTTCTTCCACTGCTCATTCTCTTCTTCCAATCTCTTCCTTTTCTCTACTTCTTTGTTCAGCCTTTCCTTCAATGTATTGCAATAATCATCAAACTCCTAAACTTCCTAGAGTTTGGTACTCTTTCCAAGGTTCACAGTGGTGATCTCATAATCTTCTGGAGCAATATTATCCCGAGTTTTACCTTCTTTGGGTACAGCTATCTATACTGATCTGAATCCTGCACTATCTCTTTGAATTAAAGATAACTTCTTAGCTAGTTTGGGTGGTCTTATCTCAATTGGTTTATTCACCATAACCAGGAATGTTGTTGTGTTCTCTTCTGAATGAGCTTCTTTAGAAGCCTTAGCCTTTATTCTTTCTCTCAACCAATGTGGAATGGTCGATTGCTCCATGCCACTCTCATCAAATTTATCTTCAGTTTCCTTGGGTGCAGTGACAATGACATCAAGGAATTCTCTCGAAGGCTCGGGTTCTTCAACTTCTACAGTCTTGGCAGAATTTGGCTCTTGAGTTGGTTCTTCCATTATCTCTTCAACTGAAGGAGAAGGAACTCTTACCTCATTATCTCCCATATCAATATTCATCTCCTGTTCATTAGTTGTAGTCCTGACTAGAGCAGCGGATGCGGTACTTAAGGTCGAATAACCTTCGTCTGATTTATACCTTCTACTTGCATCTCCAATTATTTTCTTTCCTTTACCCCTCAGAGAATTTTCAGTGGATTCTTTCCTTTTCTTGGACCCGACACTTGATAAAACACCATGGTTTGAAGACATTGATTCATTGGTTCCCATGAGATCATATGTGAGATCAACACCTTTTGATCTAAGACCCTTTGTCTTCTCCATTGCCCACTATTTCGAATACTCAATCACTGGTCTCATGAGGTCGTTCAAATCAGACCTCTCAGAATCTGACCAATCAACCAAGGCAAGGGGCTCATTTCTCAATTTATCAAAGTGAGGTTGCTCAAATTCAAGATCATCCTCAAGCTGGTCTGCTACTCGAAATACTTTTGATACTCTAATCAAATTCAGGGGAAGTCTAGACCACAATCTCCTTCTGATTTCAAAGCTATCATTGCATTAGCCCAATAGTCTTCAAGATCGGGTTTATGCTCGAACATCTCTCCATCAACCTTTTTCATCCGATGAAAAGGGTCAAAATGCCTTCTGGCCTTATACTGAAAGAATGGGTACCAAGAAAGCTCCTTTTCAACACTAGTGGCAGCTTGTGTTGATGAACATGTCTCCAATCCATTTCCAACATGAAGGGGAAAAGATGCTCCTGTCTTCTGCTTCCCTCTTTGAACAATCATAAAACTTTCAAGCTTCCTGATTACTTCGAGTAACACTACTTTGTTGGTGGGATACATGGGTAACTTGTAAGGAGGACCGAAGAATCCTTGAATTCTCAGATAAGTAAATCTAGGGTATTGGATGTACCAATGCCCGAATCTACTGACCAAATCTTTAGACTCCTGAGAGAGCCTCTGATGAAGACCACCTTGGAGCGTCCTGGTAATGTGCATCATTGACTCTAAAGTGAAGTTTGATGAACATGTCTCCAATCCATTTCCAACATGAAGGGGAAAAGATGCTCCTGTCTTCTGCTTCCCTCTTTGAACAATCATAAAACTTTCAAGCTTCCTGATTACTTCGAGTAACACTACTTTGTTGGTGGGATACATGGGTAACTTGTAAGGAGGACCGAAGAATCCTTGAATTCTCAGATAAGTAAATCTAGGGTATTGGATGTACCAATGCCCGAATCTACTGACCAAATCTTTAGACTCCTGAGAGAGCCTCTGATGAAGACCACCTTGGAGCGTCCTGGTAATGTGCATCATTGACTCTTAAAGTGAAGTTTTTCCTCCAAGTGCAGTTGTGGTTAGCAATCATAAACAACAAACTGATTCTCCTTATTCCCCACTTCTCCTCTACAGGTGAGTCCTCTATATCTATAAGTTCGAGCAAGAGAATACACCAAATAAGAACTCATATAAAATGTCATGTTCTCTTCCAGGTTCTTCAGTTGGTCATCAAGATTATTGCTTATAATCTTTGCCCAATCAATCATCGTCACTCCGATAGTTAATTCATTGATGAAGTAGTACATCCAAGGCTCAAATGGTGTGCCTTGTGGACTACCCATGACTCTGTCCAACACAACTATCAGATCTCCAATATCCTTGAAGTAGGCTCTCACAAGATCCTTGGGTAGCTTAGAAGCACCCTTCCTTGGCTTATCCAACCACGAATGGTTGATATTGGCCTCATATTCCTCAACATTATCTTGATACAGCTGTGTTGCTTCCTCCTTGATTATGTAAATAGGGTTATGATATTCAGGGATGCGGAAAGCTTCCTTGATAGCAACCTCACTAATGTTTGCCAAGACTCTCCCGTCTGGTGCTACGATCTCTCGGTTTATAGGATTGTAATGTTTAGAGCATTCCACCACCAACTCAGTACACTACATCGCTGAAAGGAAGCCAGCAGCTTGTACGATTCCATTTCTCATCATCTTTCTGGCAGTTGTTGTAGGCATCAGGTTGTCCAGGCCATACATTCGCTTCTTGAATTCCCTCAAGTTGATAGTGTCTCCGACCAACTTCCACTTGGACTTCATCTTAGATTCCAAAGGGGAATCTTTATCCACCTGAAACTTCATCCTGGCTGCGAGATGTTCCAAATCTGCAAAACAATCAAGCCAACTCAAATTAAAATCTATACTTTTAAGCGTAGTTTGTGAGTTTGTTGGCTAAGTAATCTATGGTTTTCACTTTCTTTTCAATACTTAGCCACAAAAAATGGGATTTTCCACACTTGATTATTTTGAGAATCCTTTGAAAATCACGGTAATTAGGAAATTTAAGGTATGATTTTCACTTCAAAATCAGATTTTGAAAACATCAAGTCCAAGAAACTCCATTCAATCTTGATTTGAAAGGCAGAAAATAAGACAGAGAAGAAGATTAATCTATGAAATTTACTCTTTCTTTTCAGAACAAAACCATGTTAAAACCTTGATGGACTTTCACCTTTGAAGAATGAAGAAGAATGAGAAAAGAAGCTGTCAAGAACAACTTTCAGATGCTACACTCAGAAAATCAGTGGGTTTTGTCCTCCAATCAATCAGAAATTTTCAAAATCTGAATATAACTTTGTTAATAAGAGGTTGAAAACTCAGCCTTATACTTAAAACTTCCTCAAAAACACCTTCAATCTGCAAAAAACACTTCAAAATAACCTTCAACTTGCAAAAGAACTCTCAAACTTGCTCTCAATATACTCAGAACTTCGAACTTCATGTGTAAAAATGAGAGAATGAATAAGGTATTTGTATAAGAGTTCGAATTTCATATTTGGAAACACAAAGGATCTTCAAAATTTGTTTCTAATTCGCTCTTCATTCATCGAATTTAGACATTCAATCTTTAATCTTTCAAAGAAAGTTTCCAAATCGGACCTTAGTGAACTGTCATCTCTTTGGCAAGTTCAATCTTTCAATTTTCAGTTCAAGATGAAAGTTTCTAAATCCATTTTCAGTTGTAGTTCGAACTTGATCTTCAATATTTTCTTTCTAAAACTTTCCAAATCTGTCACAGTTCAAACTTGGGAATCAAATCTTAATGACATCACCTTGGAATATTCCTTTGTTTCAAACTTAGCAGGTTTTCTCTCTTGGGCAGACTTCATTAGTTTCATTCTCTTTTCACTTGAGGTAGGGCGGACTTCATTGATTTCATGTCACATAGCATTGACCAAGGGTGGACCTTGTTATGCTTCAAGGCGGACTTTGTTGAGGTTGTGCACCAAGTGTATGCTGATGTAGGGCGGACTTCTCCACACTTAGGAGCTTCTTTATCATCCATAAGGCGGACTTGGTGAAGAATGTGCACCACTTGTTTTCTATCTTCCTAAACCTTTGGGCGGACTTGGTTGACTTAATGCACCAGCATATGGGGGGCAGACTTCTTTTATCTCATAACCAAGCTTACCCACACCTAGGCAGACTTCATTAACCTCTTGCATTTCTCACTCAATCAAAGGCAGAATTTATAGATCTTGTGCACCATGAAGGCAGACTTGGTTGAGTTTAGGCCCCTCCTATCTTGCTTTAAGGCGGACTTCATTTGCATTATGCACTTTAAAATCTTTCCTAACACTTCCAAGGCGGACTTGTGCACCAAAACTTATGGCATACTTCATCCTTTACACTTCATGACCAAGGAGGGCGGACTTGCTCTAAACTTTACACTTCTCCCACATGCAACCTCCTTCACCCTTGAGCGGACTTTGTTAACTTTATGCACCTTATTCTCAATCAAGGGCGGACTTCATAGAAGTCAAGAACTTCATACATGGGCAAACTTCATAGAAGTCAGGAAGGTCACAAGGCTCTAACAAAAACCCTAGAAAGCAGGAAAAAAGGGAGGGTCCCCATTCTCAATGGGGTGATGTGTGAAAAGGTCACAACAGGATGGAGCAAGATTATTTGTGAGTCTGATTCCCAAGTGGTTGTGGATATGTTGAAAAGGCAGAAGATGGATGATGTTGATTGGCATTTGGCTGTGGTGGGCCGTCGGATTCTTAGTTGGAAGGACTCCTTAGAGTTTGTTTCCTTTCATTATGTTCCCTGAGAGTGGAATAGGGCTACTGATTGTTTGGCCAAGTGGGCCTCGAAAGGCTTGGAGGGTTGGCATGTTGGAGATTGGGGCCAACTACCCTCAGAGTATACTCAAGATTTAGAAAGGATTGTTAAAGGATTGTTAGGGAGAATAAGATGAGTTAGATCTGACCCTTTTGGGGCTGTTCTCTTATTGGTTCTTTGGTTATTTTCTCCCTTCCGGGCTTGCTGGCCCTTTGATCTGTATTACTTATTCCTGAATTAATAAATTTTTACCCCATTTTTCAAAAAAAAAAGGCAGAAAGGTCGTGAACTATTTATCTGAAGTGCATCCTTTTCAAGCCTCAAACATTTAATTGGCCATTAAGATTGGTAAGATAATTTTATTTTCAAACTAAACATATGCATTGCAATTCAGCTTTTGGGACTATGTTTTGCAATGTGAAAAGGTAACATATGTCCTCTTCCATGGCTTATAGCATCATGTGTAAAAGTATTGTAATTTCCAATTTGATGAACAGGTTATATGCAGAATGGTGTATTTTAATTTTGATATTATGGCTATGACACTAATATTGCTATCTTTCTTTTTACTGCAGGTTAGGAGAATGAACATGTATCGATTTCAATGTCATTTCCTTTGGTTTGAATGATGTATAAGTAGAAGGATGACCACGATCAAGTGGCACCTTGATCGGACATGTCTTTTAGACATGTCCGACCAAGATGTCACTTGGTCGTGACCCTTACTTATCTTTAACCGATCCATAACTAATCGGTGCTTCAAACATTAATGTATCGGTATAGTGATAACAGTGCTTATACCCGATAATGAATCGTTTTAGACATGTCTGACCAAGATGTCACTTGGTCGTGACCCTTACTTATCTTTAACCGATCCATAACTAATCGGTGCTTCAAACATTAATGTATCGGTATAGTGATAACAGTGCTTATACCCGATAATGAATCGTTTAATGCTTATGAACATACCCGATGATGAATCGGTATTATGAATCAGTTAATGCTTATGAACATACCCGATGGTGAATCGGTATCATGAATCGGTTAATGCTTATGAACACATCCGATCATGAATCGGTATTTGTTAATTGTTTCAGATAAAACATACCCGATAATGAATCGGTATCAAAGCATATAATATAAAGTAAACAGTAACAATTATGGTTAGCATTATATGTTATCGGGTTAATACCCCGATAGCATATTAATGCCGATTCATATATGAATCGACATTAGCATGCTATCGGTATTTACTATTTGTTAATTGTTTCAGATAAAACATACCCGATAATGAATCGGTATCAAAGCATATAATATAAAGTAAACAGTAACAATTACGGTTAGCATTATATGTTATCGGGTTAATACCCCAATAGCATATTAATGCCGATTCATACATGAATCAACATCAGTATGCTATCGGGTTAGTAGCCCGATAGCCCTTTAGATTGACGCTTAACATAGTTAAGTAGATCGTCAATCTAATCCATCATTATCCAATATCAATAGCATAATTATGATCAATGTTATAGTCTGATAAACATAAAGCATGAATAAGTAAACTAATAACAGAGTAGAGAGTTAGGAGAGTCTTATCTTGCAGAAGCTACTAATGCATTAACATCATGTGCATAATAACACATTCAAATTTAGAGTTCCTTAAAATTGTGTGCCAACACAACCTTGTGAATATTGATACTCTGAGTTACATGACATTGTGTACCAAGATCATAAACCTGTTATACTCTTAAGATGAATACAAAGAGGGTTTTGTTTATTTTCATTGTTGTGCAATGCTCCAAACCTCATTTGACCTTGCCTACGCTTGGTCATGATTGCTGAGAAATGAACATCTATAATATTTTTAAGTCTAGGTGTCATTTAGCCTTTGGGTTATTGATACAAGATTATTACGTGTACAAGAACACATCCCAGTAACATTCTCAAATGATTTAAATTAAAAACATGTCCCATACCATAAAGACAAAAATGAATCATGCTCCCGCCAACTTGCCCTGCTTTTTCCAGCAATTAAACTGATGCTTTCAGATTTTTGGATTTATTTCCCTGTCTACAAACTCATATATCCAAACTTGGTAATCATCAGGAAACCCTCAACATCTACAGTAGTAGAGGATAAATTAACCTGTCAAGCAAAGAAGATTTTATGGTAGATCAACAACAATATAGCAATTATGACATATTAAGGTGCTGTAAAGGCCTCCTGAAAACCAGAAAACATTAACATTGAAGTCTTTGATGTTCAAATACAAGACTCAGAGCCCAATATTTCCCAGAGAAGCACCAATCTGATCTATTTTAGCCAATGATCTCTAAAGTGAACAAAATTCCCATCTTGTCTTCTAAAATGGACTAACCTCGACATAAACCAACCCCAACAAGCAAGAAGAGCTTTAAAGCTGTTACAGGGTTCTTCAAAAAGATCTTGAAACAATTTTTTACAAGGCAGCTAACAATATTTTTTGTTTTGCAACTCTATATTACATATTTACCTTTGGTGGTACTTGTAGACGTCTTCAAAACCAACTACAGCAAGGACAGGAACCCATGCTCTAAAAGATCACTTCAAGAATGGTAGACAGCCAGCAGTAAGATTGTAAACATTTGGTAATGTGTCGTACTATAAAACTTCAATATTATCCCTGGAATACCCCCCATTGGAAGTACTCACTGTTATTGAATTTAAAAATCTTCTAGAAAGAGGATATATCAACCTAAAACATTAAAATCTATTGATTTATTCCAGCAAGCTGTCTTTCATACACTACCTTAAGCCTATATTCAAATATTTTAACAAACACCAAATCCAACTATTGAGCAGTCACTGTGATTACCTAGATACTAAGCCACCACTTCAGGTAAGTGTACGGGTGTGTGTGTGTGTGTGTGCGTTCTTTCATACACTACCTTAAGCCTATATTCAAATATTTTAACAAACACCAAATCCAACTATTGAGCAGTCACTGTGATTACCTAGATACTAAGCCACCACTTCAGGTAAGTGTACGGGTGTGTGTGTGTGTGTGTGCGTGCACGCACACGCGCGTGTGTGTGTGTGCGTGCACGCACACGCGCGTGTGTGTGTGTGTGTCATTTTATTGCAGTCAATATTTTATAGTCTTCATATTCCTGTTCATCAAAAGCATTGAAGTCTTAGTCAACATTTGGTTCAATTTCATTTGAACCACAATCAACTGGATTGTCACTCCCACTAATTGTGTCAAGTGCAGAAGCTACCTCATCTATAAAAACTTCAGCAAGTTGAGCAATTGTAGCATCTAAATCAGCACACTCAGGGGTTAGATTCCAATTCTCTCACACCCTCATTGTGTTCAAGGTTTTTATGTGAGAAGAGATAAAGGTTGGAGCGTATATATAGCAAATCCACTACTTTTTTTGCACCCAAACAATTGCACTTGACCGAGTGGATGAAGGAGTATGTTCTCCAATTCCGCTCAGTTGAAGAACTTGCAACTTGTTGAGTTTGCATGCAACATTTAGTATTTAATTTTTTCAGCATTATAAAATTATATTATTATAATTCATAAAATATACTATTAACATAATAGCATCAAATGAAAAATGAGAAAAATAAAAAATAAAAAGATACATACTTGGGAGAGAATTTAATTGAAAGAGGTTGCAAGTAAATGGAACCTTGACCATGTAGATACCGCCATTCATCAGCATTTTTCCTATATTTGTCTAGAAGAACAGAAACAGCATGATTTTTGAAGATATGAAGTGGCCAAACTTGCTCAAGACAATACTTATGTGAAAATATATTTATAATTGCAGCCTTATAGCCAGCAGCAACCTCCCCATCCAGCACCCTCCTCGATAATGAAAGTGCCTTTTTGCTATACTACTTTGGCGACAAAGAAAATGATAAGAGATGTAAGGGGGTGGACATCTTGTTTTAATAATCATTGATAATCTTTTGTAGAATTTTGAAAAATGTTTCTACTGGGTCATGTTCCTTGGCTTCTATTATTGCTCTTATTTTCTCCACCGTGGATTCCATGCCATCATAGATTTCACCAATACATGAACGATCAATATCAACATACCTAATTTTTGCAATCTTTCCATCCATCAAAAATGATGGAAACACCTGTTTTGCACCATGTATCATTGATTACTCTTAATGATGTCTCTATTGAAAGTTTCTCCTTTACCAATAAGGTGGTTTGCACCTTTTCATACCCATAACTAACATAATTAGGAGTTGTATTGCAAAGGGTCTTTGCGATATCCTTCCAATAGGGTGATCTAACAATGTTGAAAGGAAGCACATTGCCATAAATGCAACAAGCAATGCTCTGATCTAAAACCTCCCTCATTTCATTTTTAAAGCTCTTGTCCAATGGGCCTCTTTTTTCAAAAACCAAAACATTTTCTTCTCTAGGAGGTTCCTATTGTCACAAAAGTTTGCACCCTTGCCAAACTATCAACTCGGCAACCTTAATAAACATGGAAACAACCCCGAAGTGTGGGACCTTGCCCAAAGGGGTTGAATCTCCGGAGAAGGCCGGCATCCTTCTCAATCCAAGTGCAGGTGTTGAACCAACACAACACTCCAAATTCTACTTCTAAACCTATCCTACTAGCTTGCAAAGGAAAAGGGAAGAAAGAACTGCTAAAATGAAAGGTGGCGATGCACCAAGATAAGAGATGTTTCTCTCCCCACCTAGAAATGACACAAAGAATCAATCAAAATACCCAGGAGATGCACAAACTTCAGTTGCATGAATGAACCCAAACGTATGTATGGAGGTTAGAATTTGTTGAGTGTAAAAAGGGGAGAAGATTTCCCACAACTCACACCTAAAAACAAGTTAACACAGCATATACGTGAGAGAAAGCCACAAAACATACACTTACAATGAAGGTAAGAAAACATATACAACATACATAAGTTGAAGGAAGGCAAGAATGATAATTTTAATTCATTCTCAGGCCAATAGCCAAACTTACAATTGCAGAAATGCAAGAAAATATACACGTCTTCAAGAGAAGTGGAAGAGAAAAGAGTAGCTCAAGTCAGCAAGGAGAGAACCCTTTACAATGAGGCTTAACAACCTATATATAGCAAACTGGTCGCAGAGGAGAGACCAATGGTCAAGGAGAGAAAGCCTTGACCCTGGTGTGCACAAAAGAATGTCAATCAAGGAAGGCAAGGAGGTGCACAGACCTAACATGGTATGTATGGAAGCAACCTGGCCATACTCTGACAAGGCAATCCCAAGAAAAAAGTACCTCTATAAGGTGGATTGCCTAACGCTCCAAAGTTAGAGCATGCACACCTGACATTAAGGCCATCAAGTAACCATAAATAAGCATAGCCCTAGACTCCACTTGATGGCAACCCTGCAAAAAGCATTAAATGTGCCCCTCAAGCTCCATGAATGAAAGTAAACAAATCGCAATCGTTGGTGGAGCATTAAGAGCCTTGAGTGTTGATCATGTCATCTGGAAGTGTCGCAAGTCATCGAAAGCCAAATGTCGGGTCCTATCACAAGGGGAGAGGAAATGGGAACTTAGGGGTTCAAGGATTCTGGGGTCATAAGGAAAAGGCTTGGAACCTGGGGGTTCCGAGATTATGAGGTCGTGAAGGGAAAAGCTTGGAACCTGGGGGTTTCGAGATTCCAAGGTCATGAGGAAAAGGCTTGGAACCTGGGGGTTCCAAGATTCTGGGGCCATGAGGAAAAAGCTTCGAACCCAGGTTCCGGGATTTCGGGGTCATGAAGGGAAAAGCTTGGAACATGGGGGTTCCGGGATTCTGAGGTCATGAAGGGAAAAGCTTGGGACCTGGGAATTTTGGGATTCTGGATTCAAAGAAGAGAAAGGCTTGAGAAGTGGGAATTTCAGGATTCCGAGATTCCAGGTTCAAGGAAGAGAAAGGCTTGAGAACTGGAAATTTTGGGATTCCGAGTACAAGGAAGAGAAAGGTTTGAGAATGTAATGTCCCCTAATAAATAAGTTACAAAAAAGTAAATTTGAAACAGTATTAATTATTTTATATCAATATTCCATTCATTAATATAAATAATTAATATTATTTAACTAATAGTTCTTAACTATTATTTAAATAAAAAGGTAGTTCCTACGGGAAATACAACCAACTTATTTTAAGAATAAAAGCATGACACTAGATTTAACGTTCATGCCTGGAGGAGAAGATTTGATTCCTGTGTGTGTGTTATTACACATCTCGAAGTTAACTAGCCTTTCGTCAGTCATTGACTGGCCTATTGGTCTCACGATTCTGGAGAAGAATCATTGTTGAAGGAAGCAGAGTGTAATTTCGACGGGAGATCCCTTAGTGTGTGATGCGGGTATGCGTATTCTTACACGCAAATCTGCAAATGCGTTCAACAAAGGTGTGGAGGATTTGATACGGCATCGGCGCACACTACCATTCCGTGCCTCTGAAACCCGAGACATGGCATCAATGAACACCACCTTCCGTGCCTCTGTAACCCGATATCGGGTTGTAGCGGGAAGACTATTATGACCGCAGTGTGGTGTAGAGTTGACAATACCGCGAAGGAAGAGGTTTGGGTTGCTGCAGAGTAGAGATTGTCGGCAACGCGTGGAAGATTGGGGAGCGTTTGATAGCATTCCGCACACCATGGAAAACTCAAAATGTCAAACTCGATGTATATGGTGTCCCGATAGTTCAAAGCTCTAGTAAATTGTCTGCATCCGGAGGTATCTTATTTTGGCTTATTCATTGAAAAGTTTATGAAGATCCTTGGGTAGCGTTCTACAACAAGTTTGGCGTTACATGAAGTCTATCATTGGCAGTTACAGCTTACCTACCAGGTGCATCATAAAAAGATATTTCTCTCCCTGCTCCTTGATGGAATATTTAATAAACTAATATCAATGTCTGTGAATAATGATTGTTCAAGTTTGCTATGTTTATCAGTGTTTACAAAATAGAATTTAAAAACACTATGCGTTGAACAAACAAGGAAGATTCCAAATTAAAACTGTATTAAGTTGTTCATTCCCACTATTGTTGTGATGTATAAACAAGTTTTTGTTTTATACTAGTTATACAACTAACTGCAATCAAATCCTAGCTAGGGGATTTTATAGTGGTGTTTTTTAGTGGAAAATTCTATGTGTAGCTGAGTATGCACCAAGGAAATTATAACTTTCGGAATACTAGGGTCCGACAAAACAGAGATCAAAACTTGCCTTTAGCAGAAAGTAGCTCTTCTATCCAGTTTGAAATTGAAGACAGCCATACGGCAACTGACGAAGAGATTATTTTTTATATAAACAGTATGGGAGAAACTGAAAATAATAGGGATCTCATAACAGCTTTAATCAGAAGTCAACAAGATATGCAGGACAATGTCAACAGAATGACTAATTTAATGACCCAATTTATTAATCAGCATCAAAATAATGGAAATAATAACACCATAATGTTGGGACAAACAATGGGGGTAGAGATGAGCATTTTGTCAATAATAATCAGCCAGAAAGAACAGGAACAGCCAGACCTTTTATGCCAACTTTCACTGTTAGGAATGTGCAACCACAAAACGAACCGACAATTAGAGAATTACAGGATGAGATACACCATGATTGGTTATTATTAGGGGATGATTTTAGGTCAGCAATGACATTTAGAGAGTACTTGGATGTCAAAATGAAACATAGGCCAAGAGGACAGTGAAGGAATAACAGTGAATTACAGAGGAAAATCAGTAAGATGTCTATCCCTTACTTTGATGGGTCTGGGAAAACCGCAGCTAGGGCTTGGGTACAAAAACTTGACACCTACCTTCAATTAAATCCTATATTAGAAGATGAAGCAATCAAATATGCAGCATTACATCTTGATGGTGTAGCACACGAATGGTGGCACCATGGGCAAGTAACTTTGGGTCATAATCAAATTATTACATATGTTGAATTTACTGAGAAACTTATTGACAAATTTGATTCTAAAGATCCTGAACTTCATCTAAAACATTTATCTCGGCTTAAGCAATCTGGAACTATTGAACAATACATTTCAGAATTTGAAAAATTGGCAGTTTTAGTAATTGAAATTTCAAAGAGACACAAAATTGTGATATCCATAGATGGATTGTCTGATTCACTCAAAGGTTGGGTTAAGTCCTTGAACCCTCCTACTTTACAAACAGCTATTAAAAGAGCAAGAGAATTGGAACTATCTTCAAAGGGGAAATTTTTTAATGAAGCACCACCACCTAAACCTAAAAATGACAAACAACCTTTCAATAAAGATAATTTCCCTAAAAACAAGTTAGATAAAGAAGAGAGGGAAGAACTCAGAAGGAAAAAACTATGTTTCAGTTGTAGAGAATCATGGCAGCCAGGACATAGATGTTTGGGAAAGGGAAAAATTCATTACATTGAGGTTATGTCAGATAGTGACGATGAAGAGAATGTTGAACCTAATATAGAACCTACACCACAGAACACAAAATCAGAGACAGGTACTAAACATGGAGAAGGGTTAATAGCATCTATGACAGGGACACCTCATTATAATATTTGCAGAGTTAGAGGAGTTTTGAATGGGCAGTGTGTGGTTGTCATGCTTGATAGTGGTTCTACTCATAATTTTATAGATGCCGCTCTTGTGGAAAAACGTGGATTGCAAACTGAAAAACATGAAAGTTTTGATGTTGGGGTAGCAAGTGGAACTAATTTGTCCAGTACTCATAAGGTTTCCTAAATTGAGTATTACTCTTGGCAATTATGCTGTTACTGATGATTTTTATGTGATTGATTTGGCTGATACTACTGTTGTTTTGGGCATTCAATGGATGGAAACATTAGATGAGTACACTCAAAGTTTTAAAAGATTGGAATTTTCTTTTAAGATTGATGATAAGAAAGTAGTGCTTCATGGTATGTCTAACGGTGGTACCAGGATCGTTAGTGCTAAAAGAATGGAGGCTATTTTCAGACATGGAGATGTGGCATGGTCGTCACAATGTTTAATCTCTAACAAGGTATCAGGATTTGAATCTAAACATTATCAAGATGATTTGCTAAAAGTATTAGATTCACATAATCTGGTTTTCAATGATATACCACCAGGAGTCCCGCCTGACAGAGGATTTGAACATACTATTGAATTAGAAGAAGGTGTCAAACCCGTTATCACAACTCCTTACAGACATCCTAAAATATTCAGGGATGAAATAGAAAAGGCAATTAAGGAATTGTTGGATATGGGGCATATCAGGCCAAGTTCTAGTCCTTTTGCATCATCAATAGTACTGATCAAAAAGAAGGATGGAACTCTTCGCATGTGTATTGATTACCATGCTCTTAACAAGAAGACAATCAAAAACAGGTATCTAATCCCTCGAATTGATGAGTTGTTAGATGAATTACATGGTGTTGTTTATTTTTCTAAAATTGATTTGAGGTCAGGATATCATCAAATTAAGTTAAGAGATCAAGATATTCATAAAACTGCTTTCCGTTGTCATTATGGTCATTATGAATTCTTGGTTATGCCGTTTGGTTTAACAAATGCTTCGGCAACATTTCAGTCTTACATGAATCATACCTTTAACAAACAGTTGAGGAAATTTTTGCTAGTTTTCTTTGATGATATATTGATTTACAGCAAAACTTGGGAAGATCACTTGAAACACATTGATATAGTTCTTGGTATTATGGAATCTCAATCACTTTATGCAAAGGCTTCTAAATGTGAATTTGGAATGACAAAAATTTTGTATTTAGGGCATATGATCAGTGCTACAGGTGTACAAGTTCATCAAGAAAAGATAAGAGCCATTTTGGATTGGCCACCGCCACGAAATCTTACAAATTTGCGAGGATTCTTTGGATTATGCAGTTATTACAGGAGATTTGTCAGAGGTTTTTCACAACTTGAGGCACCGTTGACAAATCTTACCAAAAAGGGGGCATTCCGATGGACTGAGGAAGCACAACAAGTTTTTGAGAAACTAAAAGAGGTAATGAGTTCTTGCCCAGTACTTGCACTTCCAGATTTTAATCAGCCTTTTGTCTTGGAATGTGATGCATCTAGTGAGGGAATAGGAGCAGTCTTAATGCAAAATAAACATCCTGTGGCTTATGAAAGTAGGAAACTTAGTAACCTAGAGAGGTTGTATTCTATTTATAACAAAGAGATGTTAGCAATCATGCACGCATTGGCAAAATTTAGACAATATTTGGTTGGTGGCAAATTTGTAGTAAGAACTGACCATAACAGTTTGAGATATTTCTTGGGTCAGAAAGACTTCAACGACAGGCAGCAAAAATGGATCAGTAAGATCCAAGCTTATGATTTTGAAATTGAATATGTGAAAGGTAAAAACAATGTTGTTGCAGATGCATTATCTAGAAGGCCTGAAATAAATGCATTATCTGTAGTAACAGCTGATTGGAAATCTTTATTGCTGGTAGAATATTCTAAGGATTCTTTTGCATGTGAATTGCTAGATGGTAATATACAAGATGATAAATATAAGGTTGTAAATGAAGTTATCTATTACAAGGACAGGATTTACTTGATTCTAGGTTCGAAGTTGAAAGAGAAAATCCTCCAATCAGTGCATGATATCCCTTTAGCAGGGCACCCCGGATACTTCAAAACTTACCGGCAGATAAGGGAAAGATTCACTTGGAAAGGACTAAAAAATGACGTCCTTCGTTATGTCAAAGAATGCATCACTTGCCAAAAAAATAAAGCAAAGCATACTTATCCTGCAGGTCTATTGCAACCATTACCTATACCAGAACAGAAATGGGAAAGTATATCAATGGATTTCATTACAGGCCTACCGCGATCTCAAGGTAAAGATTGCATTTTTGTTGTGGTTGATAGATTAACTAAATTTGCACATTTCTTATCTATCACTACAGAATTCACAGCTGTCCAGCGCACAGAAATGTTCTTTTGAGAGGTGTTTCATTTACATGGTTTACCAAAAAATATAATCAGCAACCGTGACAGCAGATTTTTGAGTATATTTTGGGGGGAACTGTTCAAATTGACAGGTAAAGAATTGAATCACAGTACGAGTTACCATCCACAAACCGATGGACAGACAGAAAAAGTAAACAAGTGGATTGAGGGTTACCTTCGTAATTATGTATCTGGACATCAGAAAGCCTGGGCCCGTTGGTTATATTTGGGTGAATACTGCTATAATACTACATATCATATATCTATCGGTATGACTCCTTTCAGAGCATTATATGGGTATGATGCACTATCTTTTATTGATCTTGCTTTTGATCAGAGTAATGTACCCAAATCTCATGATGTGCTTTAGGAATGCTAGGATATATTGAAAGAACTTAAGGAAAATTTGCAATGTGCTCAGAATCAACAGAAAATTTATGCAGATAAGAAGCGTGTCGAGCGACGCTTTGAAATGGGAGAATTGGTGTATCTCAGACTACAACCCTATAGGCAGTCATCCCTCAAGCGTAGTGGAGCAAAGAAATTGAAGCCTCGGTTTTATGGGTCGTACCAGGTGGTTCGAAAGGTTGGTGCAGTGGCATATGAATTGGATTTACCTGCAGAAAGCAAAATACATAATGTATTCCACGTATCTTGTCTCAAAAAAGCTCTGGGTCAACAGGTGAAAGTTTCAAAAAATCTACCACCACTGGATGAGGAAGGGAAGTTAGCGATGATACCCGAAGTGATTTTGGAGACCCGAGATAGGCATTTGCGGAATAGGACAATCAAGGAATATCTCATTAAATGGCAGAATTTACCATTGGATGATGCTACTTGGGAAAATGAGCAGGTTCTTCAGCATGCTGGATTACAATTGCTTGCAGGCAAGCAACATTGGGCAGGGGAGACTGTAATGTCCCCTAATAAATAAGTTACAAAAAAGTAAATTTGAAACAATATTAATTATTTTATATCAATATTCCATTCATTAATATAAATAATTAATATTATTTAACTAATAGTTCTTAACTATTATTTAAATAAAAAGGTAGTTCCTACAGGAAATACAACCAACTTATTTTAAAAATAAAAGCATGACACTAGATTTAACGTTCATGCCTGGAGGAGAAGATTTGATTCCTGTGTGTGTGTTATTACACATCTCGAAGTTAACTAGCCTTTCGTCAGTCATTGACTAGCCTATTGGTCTCACGATTCTGGAGAAGAATCATTATTGAAGGAAGCAGAGTGTAGTTTCGACGGGAGATCCCTTAGTGTGTGATGCGGGTATGCGTATTCTTACACGCAAATCTGCAAATGCGTTCAACGAAGGTGTGGAGGATTTGATACGGCGTCAGCGCACACTACCATTCCGTGCCTTTGAAACCCAAGACACGACGTCAATGAACACCACCTTCCGTGCCTTTGTAACCCGATATCGGGTTGTAGCAGGAAGACTATTATGACCGCAGTGTGGTGTAGAGTCGGCAGTACCGCGAAGGAAGAGGTTTGGGTTGCTGCAGAGTAGAGATTGTCGGCATCGTGTGGAAGATTGGGGAGCGTTTGATAGCATTCCGCACACCATGGAAAACTCAAAATGTCAGACTTGATGTATATGGTGTTTCGATAGTTCAAAGCCCTCGTAAATTGTCTGCATCTGGGGGTATCTTATTCTAGCTTATTCATTGAGAAGTTTATGAAGATCCTTGGGTAGCGTTCTACAACAAGTTTGGCGTTACATGAAGTCTATCATCGGCAATTACAGCTTACCTACCAAGTGCATCATAAAAAGATATTTCTCTCCCTACTCCTTGATGGAATATTTAATAAACTAATATCAATGTCTGTGAATAATGATTGTTCAAGTTTGCTATGTTTATCAGTGTTTACAAAATAGAATTTAGAAACACTATGTGTTGAACAAACAAGGAAGATTCCAAATTAAAACTGTATTAAGTTGTTCATTCCCACCATTGGCTGTGCTGTATAAACAAGTTTATGTTTTATACTGGTTATACAACTAACTACAATCAGATCCTAGCTAGGGGATTTTACAGAGAACTAGGAATTTCAGGATTCCAGGATCAAGGAAGAGAAAGGCTTGAGAACTTCCGCCTCCCGACAAGACAACACTTAACATTTCATGATTCCATTGGTTCTATTCTTGATCAACTAGGGCAGCGCCAATCCATGGAGCATATCTCTAATCGATTCACACTAATGGACCAAGGGCGTCATAAAATGACAACAATTCCTAAGAACTTCTCTTGACAAGAGGATGTGTAAGAGTCTTTATCTCTTACTAGTCATGTCAGCATCTTCTTGTTCTTTAATATAACTAAATGTTTGTTCCTTTGGTAACCTTTATTTATTTGGCCCAAGACAAATTTTTATTCCTTGTAAAGGAATGGCACAGAAGTGAGCTTTCACTCAAAAATATGAGCTCTTATACTCTTTTCCACATTGGCTATTATGCCAAATAAAATAAAAAAATTACAAATTAACAACACTACAATTGAAAAAAAATTAAAAACCGCATTGTAGCCCCTTATCATGCATCAAGAATTAAAAAAATATTCGGAAAAAAAAATTAAAAATCTTGAAATATCTTGAAAAAATTATTATAAACTTGAGAAAAATGAAAGATTTACTCACCTTTGAGGGCTATATCTTCCTTGTGCAGCGATTCCTAACCTTTTGGTGTAGGTCTTACTCCCTTGTAGTCCTCACCTTTGATAAAAAATGAAGCAATCTTCATAACTTAACAATGGCAGCTTGGAGGAAAAAAAATGCTTTTCTAGGTGTTTTGTGTTTGTCAAATGAGTTGCAAACAAAAAATAGTGCTGTTTTAGGGAGAATGGAGGTGTTGGGGGCGTGTTAGAGTAAAAAAATGTTTTTTTATTAGATAAATGTTTTTTGGCATCCTCAACCACAGATATGCAGAATCTGTCCAAGCGTGCCCTAGGTACCAGACAGTGAATAGGTACCCAAACTGGGGCCTAAATAAGTGTACCCAATAACATAGGCTAGATACCATCTTTCTAGGTTGAATGGATAACATTGCTTATTCTCTTTTCAGAGATAATTTAAATTTCATTCGGTACACATTACTTACATTCCCAAATTATTTAAAGTTAACCGTTAAGAGAGAAAATCAGTCACTGATCCATACTTGTCAGCTTGAGTAATTACTTAAAATACTCCATGTATCACTAGTTGCACTACACATGAAGACCAGGTTTTCATGGGAAATCATAATGGACAACTGAGATCTTGGCCTCTTATGACCAAATACAGCTTACACTAGCATGTTTATCATTAAATTCGTTTGCCTATTAGGTATATACCAGGTTTTCATGAGAAATCATAATGGACAACTGAGATCTTGGCCTCTTATGACCAAATACAGCTTGCACTAGCATGTTTATCCTTAAATTCGTTTGCCTATTAGGTATCATCTACAAAGTATGAATGAAACTATTTTGGTTGGAGCAAGCAAACCAACAACCAGACAGTCAAGTTCACAATAACATGTGTGTTCTGGTTTGAATGTAGTCATAAAAAATTTGATCAGCAGAAAGAATTTACTGAACCTAGATAGGCAAGCAAAGAAATATACTAAATGAATGTCTATGAATAACCAGCTTGGTCAATGGGAATAAAGTGCAGCATGTTAGAATGGATAACCAAGAGGTCTAGAAGGAACTTTATGAACAGAAAACTAAAGAATCTAAAACTAAATCTATGGTATAATAAACCAAAAAATGGACTAAACTCTAGACAAGTTAATGTAAACATAAGGCATAAGTCAATTTAAACATAAGGCATATAATACAAAACAATCATGTCAAATGAAGGAAACAAATAACAGGGTAAACCCTAGACAAGTCAACCTATGGAAATGGTGTATAATACAAATCAATCATGTGAAAGGATGGGTCTTCATCAAAGACAAATACCAATAGAGACAAGAGAAGAAGGATAATTGAAAACAAGACTCTAGTCTGCATCAAAGATAGTAGCACGGGAAGGTATGGAATGAGGGAACTGTGGCCTGAAAAATATCCAAGGGAATAAAAAGCAGCTAGTCTAAAAACATTAACTGCATATCAGTTCAAGAAGGGACGGCTAGTGTTACTAATTATTTACATTATACCAAATTAATTATGTAACTTGAAATTCAAATTGGAAAAAGCAATATACATAAGTTTTTATTTCAAGTTGATGTAAACTTGAAAAAGCTTTTATAGCTTGCTTTACCGTTTATTGCATTCTTATTTTATTCTTATCTTTTGTCTTTAAAAGCCTTTAGACAATAAATTTCCTGGTTTTGAATATGCAAGTGACAGATTGTAATATTTTAAGAATAATTAATGCAATTTTGCAAGGAACAAATTTGTATCAATATTATCTGTGCTCTTGTGGGCTTTCTGTAGTAGGTTGCAGCTTTATGATAATGAAAACAATGTTTTTTTTCCCAATACAGCATCAGAGCACCTTTTAAGCTTGTTCCGGAACTGTAAGGGTTATTTTTAGAGAGATTTTGACAATGGAGTTGCACACAGAGCAATTAGTTTGGCTAATCTTCTATATACTGAAACTAACTCCATTTTCTCCAGTTCGAACAAAAATATCACAACCAGTTTTGGCCTTCTATGCTAAATTTTTATTATATTTTATTATTTAAAAAAAAAAAAGACTAAGAACAAGGTCTAAATGGTTTGAAATTTAAGGAAAGATGTATCAATACATCCTGAACAACTATATATTTTGTGCCAAGGTTTGTTATAGGCTTCATGTAGCAGACTTTGGTTGCCTTGAAAATTGTACTAAAATAAAACTTGTTGTCATAACCCCTCTTTGGACATTGGATTAAATAAATACGATAATTAAAACATTTATTAATTAAAATTTAATAATATTGGAAAAATCGTCTCATTTATGAGACTTCACGATTTTCCTCTAATGTATGATTATTAATGTTTATTATTTGTTATGACTATTATTTATTATTATTATTTTATTTTAATGTAACGTTCATATTTCAATTATTAATATTATATTAACTATTAAAGAAATTTTACCATAAAATACTATTAAAACATAAAATAGATATATTGAATATATTACACTTATCATATAACGTGCTATTTAATAAATATAAAATATAACATAAATTGTCAAAATACATTATAAATAATATCGTATTAATACGATACCATAAATAGAACCAATATTAAAATACAATACAAATTTTGATCAGATTATGGATAGCTGTACAGAATACTCATACACTTTGTTGAAGACTCAGATACATATTCTGAGTACACAGTATATGAATATAATCTGTAATGTATAAATAAATACAGTTGGAGTATTATACACTGATGCATGCGGTTACACAGACATACTAACATTAGCATCTATTAGACCCGAGGCTACAATATTGGTGACTAATCAATGATTAGTTTTTATCAAGGTGTTAATAAGCAAATAAGGATGACAGCGGTGTATTAAAATAAACATCCAATTTCATCAAGTATCGCCACCCAACGATATAAATTGATTAAATTATGAGACGGCAACAGGTAATATTAAGTCTTCTATAATAGCAATTAAGGAAGAATTCATATCAGTGAGAATTCAGAATCTTTATCAATATGATAGCGCTTGTAATAATTAAGATCAACGGACATGATGATTACCTCTATGGCCAACTAATGTCAATCAAAAACGGTTATAATCATCGAAGGCATCTAACAGCAAGGAACATGATATATGGCAGTATTAGTGATACTACGACATATCGAGTGTTCCTAAAGATTGTTTCACAGATCACAATTATCATTAGCCATTGAATCTATCACCCCTGTGATTGGTGATTACAATTTTGTTAATAGCCTGTAGTTTAATGATGATCAACTATAATATCACTCTAACCCACCGTTAGTTAGTAACAGCTCAATCATAACCGATAATTGATCAGCTATGAGGAGGCAGCGATTACCAAGGCATTGATAAGTCTAAATTATAATTGATATTAGGGCATGATGAAGTTATGAAGAAATGTATGACGATGACAATCACCAGTGATTACATGAGACTTAACGAAGAGATGCGATGACTACATTAAGACAACGATCATAATAAAGACTTCTTCTTTGTTATGAAGAGATGTATCTAATTATGAGTGGTTCGATCCAAGAGAGACATGATTCCTCACATTCAGAAGATGCGACTCTTCAATTCTAAAAATATAAGAATTAGATCGCGCTCATTCACGGGGGGGGAATATATAATATAGGCACGAAGGGAAGGAAAAAAGGGGTATATATATTATCGGGTAGCCATCGATCAGATCAGATCAGAACTCTTATTCAGTTACAGGCAGTAACATCCTTGTCCATAGTGGTACGCATGAGATGTGCTTGATATGTATGTTTAATTTATGCAACTGATAATATACTTATGCAGAATTCTAGTAATTATATTAATACTCATAATAATATAATAATTTCTGGAAACTATTCTGTAGTAATATATAATATATCATCTAATAGGTAGTTAATAAACAGGTAACTAATAAATATATAAATGATTTATAATATAATTCATTTATTTGTTTATTTATATTTTCAAATCAGAATATGGATAATATATTTATATATATAATAATATTGTATTATCAATCAGATTATATGCATATGCATATATGTATACGTATACGTATACGTATGCATATACATATACATATACATACATATATAGAAACAATAATCTGAATGAACAAGTAAGACTGAGAAAATAAATCAAATTGGATTATCATCAATTCAACATAAGAAAGAAGATTACGTTATCCGTGATTTTAGTCATGTTAAGATAGAATTGTCTCCTAATAAATTTAGTTTAAGACATAAGTCTGTTGAAATAGATTAATTATGGTTAAAACAGTCCTAAACCTAGTAGGGGACATTACACTTGTTTATTTGGCCTGAAATTTAGCAGCAACTAGTGTTCAAGAAATGAACTGGTAAAAAACTTCATTCATCTTAACTGAGGAAGGATTACATTATATAGAAGTTACAAAATACTGTAGCTATTAATTAACTACCTACTTCTAACTACTTGTTACTGTAGACATTTAAGATGTCTAACAGCCAGTTACATTATTGACCATTAACAGTAATAAGATTAAATATTATTCTAACACCCTCCCTTAATGGTCAATCTATCAAAAACAACAAGTTGTCCCCTAAATTTTACAAACTTATCTAGGCTTAAAGACTTGGTGAAAATATCCACAGTTTGATCCGCTATCGGAACATACTGCAACTGAACTGATCCGTCTTCTACCAGTTGGCGGGGATGTAGTGACAATGAAGCTCGACATGCTTGGTACATTCATGGAAGACTAGATTTTTGGCTAGTTTGAGCACCCCTTGATTATCAGTATACAAGGGAGAAGGACCTGCTTGCGGCATCTACATGTCACAAAGCATCCTCCAGAGCCAAACTGCCTCACATGCGGCCTTGACTGTTCCCCAGTATTCGACTTCGGTCAAGGAAAGAGCTACGGCCTATTGTTTCTTGCTGCTCCAAGTGACAGCACCTGTACCCAAACTAAATAGGTACCCAAAAGTGGATTTTCTATCATCCACTGATCCTGCCCAATCTAAGTCAGTATAACCAATCAACTTTGGATCGTTGCACCTGCTATACAAAATGCCATAGTCTGAAGTGCCTTTCACATATCGCAGCACTCGCTTCGCTGCAATCCAATAATCAGCTTTTGGGGCTGTCATGAAGCGAGAGGTGTAGTTGACAGCAAAACAGATGTCAAGTCTAGTGGCCATGAGATAGATGAGGCTGCCTACTAGTTGCCTGAATTCAGTCTCATCTACTACAGGTGAATTAGAATTGGTTGATAACTTCAGCCCTTTCTCCATAGGTGTGGAAGCAGGTTTACAATCCTGCATTCAAAACTTGTCAAGCAAACTACGGGCA
This sequence comes from Cryptomeria japonica, assembly GCF_030272615.1. Taxonomy (NCBI): domain Eukaryota; kingdom Viridiplantae; phylum Streptophyta; class Pinopsida; order Cupressales; family Cupressaceae; genus Cryptomeria; species Cryptomeria japonica. Next base: position 215,053,346 of record NC_081410.1, on the reverse strand, counting down.
TACTTGGATTGTGAAATAAAGATATTGTCACTAGTCTGCCACACTTCGACACCTAAGCAATAATGGAGAAGCCCCAAATCTGTCATGTCAAAATCTTGGCACAAGTCATGTTTGATGGCTGTAATCAAATGTGCTGAATTGCCAGTAATGATCAAGTCATCCACATAGACAACAAGTAAAAGGATATCGTTACCAGATAGTTTGACATACAGATTAGTGTCAGAGGGACTGCGTTGAAAACCATGTTCAACCAAATACTGATCAATCTTGAAATACCAAGCCCGAGTGGCTTGCTTCAGACCATAGAGGGCTTTTACCAATCTACAAACCTAACGTTCCTTACCAGGAACCTTGAAGCCAAGAGGTTGAGTCATATAAACTTCTTCTTGTAACTAACCATTGAGGAATGCACTCTTAACGTCCATCTGGTGAAGTTTCCATCGAAACTGAGCTGCAATGGCAAGATGAAGACGAATTGTGCTCATCTTGGCAGTAGGAGTAAAAGTCTCCTCGTAGTCGATGCCCTCCCGCTGTGTAAAACCCCGAGCAACCAATCTGGCCTTGTACTTATCCAAAGTACCATCTACATGATACTTGACTTTGTAAACCCATTTACAACTGATAGGTTTCTTCCCAGGAGGCAAATCAGAAAGAACCCAAGTGTTATTCTTCAGAAGACTATGGTATTCTGTGTCCATAGCCTTTTCCCACTCAGGAATGCCTTTAGCCTCGGAATACGTTCGAGGCTCATGGATGTTGTGGATGTTGGCCATAAGTGCAAGGTTGACTGTATTTTGCTGCTTTCTCTTGCGGCGAACTGGTCTATCCTCAAGAAGCTCATCATCACAAAGATCTCCTATAGTCTTGGCCCACCATTTAGGCCTGAGGGTAGAAGTACCAATATCTGGCATTGGAGGAACAACATCCCCTGGAGTTGTTGGAACAAAGTCATCTGGATGCAATTCCTGTGAAAAACCAGGTGGTGCTGGATCAGTAGATTCCTCATCTTCAGAGTCAGAATGCTCTAAAGCCCTCCCATCATGGAAACCAAGAGGAAGACGAACACCAACATCAGGAGTCTGCATAGATGGAGTCGCGGGACTAGGAGTAGTAGGCATGAATGGACCAGTAGTCTCATCAACCACAACATCACGACTGAAAATGAGATGATTTGTCTCCACATCAATCAACCTATAGGCCTTGTGGTTGTCGATGTAACCAGTGAACATAAGTGTTTGGCTCTTTGAATCTAGCTTAGCACGCTTAGCGTCTCGAATCCATACATGAGCGGTAGAACCGAAGACTTTCAAATGGCCCACTTTAGGCTTGTGTCCTAACCAGGCTTCTTCAGGAGTCAAATTCTTAACGGCATGTGTAGGCGACCGATTCAAAAGGTAGACTGCAGTGCAAACTGCTTCAGCCCAGTATTTCTTAGGAACATTTCTATGCTCTATCATAGAACGAGCCATTTCAGTAATGGTGTGATTCCTACGTTCAATGACACCATTCTGTTGAGGGGTGTATGGTGTGGTGAGTTGGCATTTAATGCCATGTGTAGCACAAAATGTAGAGAAGTCATTGGAACAAAACTCCCCCCCATTATCTGACCTTAGAGTGACAATCTGAGAACCGGATTCTTTCTCAACTAAGGCCTTAAACTGTTGGAATGTGTTGAACTCATCTGATTTATTTTTCAAAAAATACACACACATTTTACGACTGAAATCATCAACAAATAATAAGAAGTATTTGCAACCAGTAACAGATGGAGTGTTCATTGGGCCACATACATCAGCGTGAACCAACTGAAGAACCTTGGAGGCTCGCCAAGAATCACTATCCGAGAATGGTGTCCAATGCTGCTTTCCAGCTTGACAGGTTGCACAAACTCCATGATTTTGAGGTTGCATCTCAGGTAGACCAGCAACCAAACCCTCCCAATATAACTGAGAGAGATAGTGCACGTTTAAGTGCCCATAACGTTGATGCCAAAGTGTTTTGATGGATGCTAAGTCACATGATATGGCGATTTTCATGGATGAGGTTCGAATTTAATCGAATTTCAAACTTCTATAAAAAAAATCGAATTTAATCGAATTTCCTCTATAAAGAACTGCTATCCGCCTCTAAACACAACTCAGCTGATCATGGGTATTCTTTGTATATGCTTGGTATCTATTGGGTCATGGGTGTCTGCAATAGCTGGGTCGCCCTCGGATTTTCTCCAACAAGGGTCACTATTCTGATAATTTATTAGAAGTATACATATATTTAAAAATAAACAAAATTATAGAAGGCGAATTTTATCCGAATTTTTTTTCGAATTTTTCCCTTGTCGAATTTCATCCGAATTTCATGGTTGTCGAATTTGAATTCGAATTCGAACCTTGTGACTTAGGATGGATGTACTCCAAGCAACCAAAGCGTGCTCCTGAGAATCGCCAGAATCAGCAAGTCTATACAAACCATGATCCTCAAGTCCCATGGCGGTTGTAGTACGAGTCTCCCTATCAACAATGTTGTAGATGGACGAACTGAAGACAACATCTAATTGAGGAGAATGCCTCATGATCTGACTAACAGAGAGAAGATTATGTTCCATGCTTGGAACATAGTAGACATCAAGAAAAATTAAATTTCTACCTCCTGAGTGAATCTGAACAGTGCCCTTACTAGAAACTGTGTACTCTTCTCCTCCGAAGATTACTAAATCTAAGAATGAGTCAAATTTTGTGAACCAATCCCAACGATGAGTAAAATGTCACGAAGCCCCTGAATCAATATACTAGGTAGAAGACTGTACTGGATCTGTTGTTCTCTTGGCCATAAAAGCATAGAAAGCAGATTCTTTCTGCTCTGAGTGCTCTGCGACATTTGCCTTTTGTTGAGACCCTCCCTGCTTCTTTTGTTCAGAAGCCAATCGAATGCAACACTCGGACTTCATGTGACCAAACTTGTGACAATAATTGCACTGAACGTTCTTCTTCTTCTTGCTGTCCTGAGAAGAACCAGAGCCTTTCGGCTAAGAAGATTGAGCCTTGCCTTTGTTCTTAGCAAAAGATTTGGCAGAGAATGCTTGCTAGGTGGAGGGAGAACTAGTACTGCTTCCAAACTACTGTCGCCACCAATCTTGTTGTAAAAGCTTGTTACAAAGATCGGAAAACTTCAAATCGACGTCAGTGGAAGTGATATTGAGTGTTTTGATGAAATGCTCATACGAGTGTGGGAGACTCTTCAGAGTAATGACTGCCATATCTTCTTCCTCCATTTTTCAACCAATAGCTTCTAGTTGGTCACAAATATCCTTGATCTTTGTCAGATGCTCTTGAAGAGATGTTTTTTCATCCATCATGATCATGAAGAGCATATTCTTAAGAAAGAACGCTCTTCTCTTGTCAGAGGTTTCATGAAGACTCTTCAAATGATCCCATATTTCCTTCGTAGTTTTGTCGAACGGTACCTGAGGTAGCTACTCATCGGTAACAGAGAGTTTGATGAGCATGACGGCTTCGCAGTTGCGCTCATCCCATTTGTCCTGATCTTTTTCGGCAGTGTCTGGACGTTGAGACGTGCCTAGAAAAACGGCATCAAGACATCGATACTCACAAATTGTCAACATACGCTATTTCCAGGTGTTGTAGTTGCGGCCGTTAAACTTTTGGCTACTTTCGAGCATTATATTGGTCAGAGATGCCATCACGTACCCCAAGGTCGAACTGGTCAAGGCACGAATGCACGAAAACCAAAAGATAAAAACAAAGGGTTTTTAGAAATTCCGCAAGTCGGATTCTCAGACAAGAATTGAAACCCTAGCACAGTTTTCGAGGCAAAAAAAATTCAGATGACCCAGAAAAATCGAACGAAGACCTAGAAGAGCACTCGAAAAACCCACAAGGAATATGTAAATAGAAAAAAAAATCGACTGAAGGGTTAAATCCTAGGGCACGGAAGACAAGGCGGAAGAGATACAGGTGTCGTTGAAAAACCAAAATGTGGAAAAATTCTGCGTCGCGATTTTATAGTTAAAATCGCGCAAAAAAACGAGCCGCTGCCGAAAGGTCGCGCGGGAAACAAAAGAATTCGTGGAAAATTGCGGGCAAGAAGTCACGCGTCGGGCAGAGGGCGAAAAACACGAAAGTATGTAAAAAACAGACGTGAAAACCCTAGCCGCTGCGGGCAGAAAAAACGGCCGAAAATATTTACAGAGGTCACAAGCAAAAAGGCATGCAAAAACAAACACGCGAAAATGCTAAACACAAGTCGCGAAAATTAAATTCCACCAAATCCTTCCACGGGAGCCAACAGACACGGGTAGGGCAAAAATGCCCTCGAACAGACCCGTGAACCGAGAGCTAAAAAAAACCTTCAAAAACTTCGAATTAAAGCTTCTAAAAAGCCCACGAAATTTTACACAAGAAGAATTTTTTTTAAAACCTATAGCAGGCTCTGATACCATGTGAATGATAGATTTACTGGCAAAAATATCTTAGTTCATATTAACTGGTAAAGATTACAATTTATAGAAATACAAAACACTGTAGCTATTAATTAACTACCTACTTCTAACTACTTGTTACTGTAGACATTTAAGATGTCTAACAGCCAGTTACATTATTGACCATTAACACTAATAATATTAAATATTATTCTAACAACTAGATATATGTTATTTGATCAATTTTGTTATCCGAGAACAAAGTCTGCCTTCAATTATAATTTTGGGTCATCTTGCCATTTGTGCCAAAACTTTAATTTCTCCACCTAGCCTAAAAATTTTCTAGCATGCATATATGTTTTTCCTAATCACTTTATCATTGTCACAAGAGTTGGTTCAGCCTCTAGATCGAATTTTTGGGACAATTATCATTTTCATGAGCACTCTTCGTGAAGGGCGCACCTTAGTGATGCAAGCATCTTTTAAAGTGGCATTTTTTTGAAAGTGTCTTACAACTAGTATGCTTTCCGGTAATAGCTTCAATTTATACTCATCTTGATTTATCTATATTATCATTGTGGCTCTTTATTCATGTGGAATTCAGTTGACACATGCCAACTACTTCCCAAGAAAATCCTATATGGAGGATCTACTTTGGCATATGGAATTATTTGGGGGTTTATTTTCAACACTTAACATGTACATTTAGATGAAGACGAGAAGAAAAAGTTGCTTAACAAGCATCACAAAGCACTTAGTTTCTTGTCTTGCCCATTTCTAGTTACAAACAACACTTCCACTTTGAAGATATTAATTTCCCCATTATAAAAATGAGTTAAATTCAGGGTAAGCTTTGATCTAACTGTTGAGACATGGACCAGCTAGGACTCGAACCTAGGACCTTCCATACACTGCTAGAGTGCTCTACCACTGAGCTACTGGCCCCTCTTGGACCAGTCCATCATTGGTCCGGGTGTGGCTTATTTCCAACACCAACACCCCCCCTTAAGCCACACCTCTCGTGTGCTTGGGGCTCCTAGCCTGGACCTGGCTCTGATACCATGTTGAGACATGGACCAGCTAGGACTCGAACGTAGGACCTTCCATACACTACTAGAGTGCTCTCCCACTGAGCCACTGGCCCCTCTTGGACCAGTCCATCGTTGGTCCGGGTGTGGCTTATTTCCAACACCAACACTAACTACACCTGAATGTTCTTATAGTGGCAAAACTTGTCAACCTAAGTCACAATGATCACAACAAATACATACTAAGGAGAAAGCGCAAATTAAGCATAGGATCACTCGTCAATTATATTTATCTCCTCTAGTAGCTCTACCTACCATAATTTCTTCTAAAGATGTTCATGACACTAATTATCATCCAACAATTCCTACCTTGGATGCACGTGACACTTTAGTGATTCTTCCTCTCACAATTTCTACTTTCGATGATCATGGCACCCCACTTTTAGAAAGGACTTATCTTTTCACACCAATTGTTATTCTTTCTTGCACAATATTCATTTTCTCTTTGTACAAGATGAGAGTTCCATTGATGCTATTGAACTATCACCTAGTTCCCCTCCTTTGCTTCCTAATTTGAAAGACAACTCCTCTTTAATAAGAAGCTTGAGGAACAACTTGATTTGGAGCTTTGGGTTTTTAAACTCATCTTGTTACAATAGGTTCTTTTAACATGATTTTTCTCACAGATCATAGTGGAGTGATGCTTCTCGAGTTCATTGTTGACGTGTACAACACATTAAGTTTATCATGCCAACTAAGCACTTATGACTCATGTGATAGAGACTTGTAACCCTCAATCTTTTGAAAAAGCACATGGACACTAGGCATGAAAGAATATTGTTCATATTTATTACCTCCTCAAAAGAATATTTTTTAAAACACAATTATTCTACATTATTCCCGTACATTTTTGACATTAAGTGGATATTAATTGATGCTTCTTTGCTTGGCATAGGTCAAGTTTGTTTGTCTTTAAACTTTGTTTAGTGTGAACGAAGTTGTCATAAGGGGATACAGCATGAAACTCCTCCTTCCATCCGCTCTTCTCCAAGTCAATCTGGCATGGATATTGGTGTAAATGATTATGTTTAGTACTTAGTTAATTATGCAACTTGTATATTTGACTTTGTAGTAAGCAAAAAAATTAGTTTTGTGTTTTCTTTATTCCAATTTAGGTGTTAGCTTAACTTGAAGAAACTTTCAAATCTTATTGTATTGTTTTATTCTTAAACTTGGGCTCATGGACTCCACTCTATACATGGACAGGCTTCTTGGTTTTGGATCATACAACGGAGGTGTATTGTAATGTTTGCAGAGTTATTAACGCCATTTTGCTCATTACAATATTGTACCAAAAACTATTTCTACGTTTTTGTGGGCCATCCATCGTAGGTTATAACTCCATGATCTTGGGATTACACTGTCTTTCTTAATAGGAACAACCACTCCCTATTACTTTGATAGGTGATAAAGGTTGAATAGACAGTGTGAGGTACTCTCAAAATAATAGTCTTCCTCTTTCCAATCTAATGAATAGATAGTATGAGGTACTCTCAAAATAATAGTCTTCCTCTTTCCAACCTAATCAAGGACTGGAAAAAATTTCACCCTTAAATTTAAAATGGACTTTTTGCTTTGGTATATAGCTCCAGTCTCCAAGTAGATCATGATTTTATGCAATTTGCCAAGATTGTAAGCATTTTAAAAAAAATAAAGGTTACATGAAGACTAGTTGCGACTAAAAAGATGCTTGAGGGAAACGATAATCATATAATAATCAACCCTCAAAGGATAACTTTATCCTACCATAATGTTTGAGCTACCCCAAAACTGACCCCATTAATGGGGATGATTTAAGTCGTTTGCAGTGTTAACATGTGCACCGTGGATACTCGCCTCATTGTTAAATCAAAATTCGCTTTGATGGGTTTTCAGGGGAAACCTTGGTCAACTTATATTAGAGGGATAGAAAGAGATAGTAAAGGCTAAGGTAGATAGGTCTTCTACAAATTCACTGGTTGCAGTACAAACAACAAAACCAAACGATTAGCCATTGTAAAAGAGAGTAAGGTAAGTAATGATCAATTTCTTTAGACAATAGTAAGTGTAAATTCAATGGAAATTGATAAGTCACAAAATGTGGGTCGAGTAGATTAAGAGACAAATTGAAAATATGGATATCTGCCATTATCAACTGGCAAACTATCTATGCCAGTGTAGCAGCTCACAAAAGAGACTGGAGAAGTATCAGTTTGGCTAGTGACTCGATCAAGAGATCTTATTTCCAGTCCTTCATTGGGGGACACGAGCCACAGCCAGTATGGCGATCATGCGGCATTTACTCAAATGTGAATATGTGGAGGCTATTCACCGCCTGGACATCTGAAAAATTAAACCCCAACATAACGGATTTGACAATCACTATAATGATATAATCAGGCACATATTGTGGTGGGACACCTTATTTACCAGCTCCCGGAATAAATGCCCGGGTTTTTCATTGCTCAGTGTGCTTTCTCCAATATCTCGTGCTTCTCTCACAGGCTATATATGTCTTCGCCTCCTGGTATTTATGCATTGTCTTTGCGTGGATTATAAGTAGAATTAAAACAAGAGAAAACAAAATTACCAGTATTTGCAGTTGAATAAAATGTAAAATACCCTAAATTATGAGAGATAGTAGAAAAAAAAACTATGGAGATAACATACGTACCATGGACGGCTCCTGGTCAGGAAGAGCTAGACCTGCCTTGAGAAGTTTCGAACCCGCGTCAATTACTACTGCCTCCATTGATACAAATATTAATATGCTTGGATTGGATATGTTTACTAGTTTTCCGCTCGGCCTTCACAGAGGAGAGATAGTGCAGGCGTCCAAATCCAGCAGTGCTTAAACCCAGGAGATATCCCCTTAAATTTGAATTACAGAGCTTTGCCGGTCTTCTTTCTCGTCAAACTATTCAATATCAACAAATAAAGGGGCACTAACAATGCTTTCGGACACATTTCGAGCAATTTCCACCTACAACATGTTCTTTTTTCCTCGTGGGTTAAGGCGATGAAGGGTAAAGCGAAATGCTAGAGGTTAGTTTTATTAAAGTTTTTTTAAACTTATATTTCATTAATATTGTACAAATAATTTTAAAAAGGATGTGGTTAATCTCCACACAAAATAGTATTTTGTATAGTTTTTAAAATTTACAAAACACAACAGAATTGTAAAACTTTTAGTAGCTAAATCTTCATGATCTATATCTCTATTACTCTAAAAACACAAAAAATGAACAAAAAAACGCAGTGTTTTGCTGGGATTTTTTTATAGTGTCATTTTGTGTGGAGATTAGCCATTTGCATTTTAAAAGGGGGTAAAAATGATTGAAAGGGGCGAAAAAATGGAAAGTGGTTAATAATTAGAATCAATTGGATTGGATATATCTATTAACATCTAGGAGGCTAAAACTAGTCTATGGGATAGCTAACCTTGTCATTTTGATCTTTTGCATTTCAATCATTTTCTTATCAAGAAGATGATAAGCATCCCTATCTTCTCAATGGTCTCATTGGTAAATAAATTGTGCCAAGAAATAGTTGTCATTAGATTGCTATGCATGTCTTTGATGTCCTTTAAGGCATCACACTCCATAATAAAGAGTTTTTTTCTAATTTCATTGCCCCCAATATTGGAAATTATACATACTCTTTTCCATTTTGATATTTTTGCATTTCAATCATTTTCTTGTCAAAGAGATAATAAGTATCCCCATCTTCTCAATGGTATCATCGCTAAATAAATTATGTCAATAAATACTTGTCATTAGATTGTTATTAAGGCATCACACTCCATAATAAAGTGTTTTTTTTTCTAATTTTGTTGCCCCAATATTGTAAATTATACACACTCTTTCTTCTCATGCTTCTTTAAGTCTTTTCTGCATCCTCGTTTTGCATTGGAGTTTATGAGAGTTGGTTCTTAATTGAGCAATAAGAATTTTGGCTCTCTACTAAATATTAGTTGCTATGTAGGTTTTTTGTTGATGGTTACATGTGGAGTTGAAGTCTTCGAGATAATACTCTTTTTCTCCCTAGCATTCTACCCCACATATGCTTGTGGAACTTATCTAAAACAAAATATTTTCTCTTTATTATATGTAGGACAAGATTTCAAGTAAATAATCTATTTTGCTCATCCATTTATTTTGTTTTGTCCATAATTTTTTGTGTTTTCTCATGATGTCATTGAAAACAACCTTATCCCACTTACTAGCTTCCATTTGGTCAATTATTTTTAAGTAACTTATGAGACACGTCATTTCAATTGCTTCAATAGAGGCAACCCCCATTTAATTTAGCATAATTCCATATGGAACTGAACCTTTAATGTTGAACTTGCTTGTGATCAAGCACTTTTCAACTCTCTCAATTTGTTTCCACATAGAGTTTGATGTACTACTAGCCCACAATTCATACCCATAGAGTTCCACTAGAAGCACTAAGAGCCCAAAAAGAATCTGAATGTTTTTCCAATCACATGGCTTTGCCTCTCTGCATCTATTTTGTAGAGCATATAAATCTTTCCAACCTCCCAAACTTCTAATTTTTCTATAGCCCTCCCAAATAAGATTGTTGTTGAAGTCAATCCCAAGGTTTTTGTACTCAATTACTATTTCAAGAGTGTTTCATTCAAAGTAGAACTTATGTTGGTTGTATTTTTTGTTGTTGGATGATATCATGATTTTGGTCTTGTTGGTGTTACCTTGCATCTACATTGCTCTACCAATGTTTGAAGACATATTGTTAAGATTAAGGTCTCATCTACCTTGTAAATCCTTTGTGATATTGGACGGTTCTGAAACCCTTGAAAATTGTTCTTAAGCACTTAGAGTGTATTGAAAGAAAAATTTGTAATATGTATTCTCACCATTGTTTGTAATACATCCATAATGGATGATGGGTTCCACTAGTAGTAGTAAAGCTGACTTTTAGACGTAAATATTTAATATTATTTTCCCCACATATGGATGCCAAGAATGGGATGGATAATGAAAAGTGAAGAGGAAAAATGAGTGATCATTAATCTTCTCCAAGTGGTACTTCGAAAGAGGCAATAAGTGTCTATTGGTATTTCATCATTTGTTACATTTAATGTAGTGTTTGTCTTCTAATTTTGGGTGCCCAAGTTGGAGGAAATTATTGGTGCAAAATGTTGGAGCTCAAAACTATAGGTTTTGTTAAACTCCAAGAATAGGCTAATTTTAATGATCAATTTCAACAATCAGTATTGGCCAACTAATGGATTAAACCAAATATGGTTGCTAATCCCTTCACTTTAGGTTCTACTAATACCTAGGCGGGTCTACCTCAAATAAATTATAGCATATTTATAAGGTTAAATTATGTACAATTTGTGGCCTATTGGGTAAATTAAATAACATATACAAAAAGGGAATACTTAATGAGATCAGTGCCTTACTACTATTGGGTGCAGAGTCAAGTTGGCTCCTCATGACATTCCTTATGTTTCCTCTTAGATAATTTTTAACCTGAAACCTGATACGAGTCTGTCAACTATTTAGTTTCTTATACTTGATGATTTATCTTTATTACAATGACCACTCTGCATGTATTTAATCTTTCCTTGAAAGAACCAGGCACAACAATCATTCAAAGATAAAGAACTCTTTGATCATTCTAAAACATCCTTGATATAATAGATTGAAATAATAGGATAATCACAATGTACAAAAATTATTTGAGCAATCCTTGGTTACTGTAACCAAAATAAGCAAAACTAAATATCAAAGGAACTCGATAACATTTCTTGCACAACATAAAAGAGAAAAGATTTTTATATATTGTCGATATTCAGTTTGTTTTTTTCATGATGATCTTAAAAACAAACATACTTCCTTTTATAAGGAAGGACCACTTAGTTTTAAACAACATGTCTTAATTACATAGCTTTGTTAAGAAATAACATTGTTTTTATCCCTCTAATAAGAAAAGATTAACAACTCCCAAATTCTTAATATAATCATGATCTTTGTAAGTTTCAATATTGGTGATGAAATGTCTCATGATATATTCCTTCGTATACCACCTATCCATGATAATCTTCATGTTGTTCAGTATATGCACTTCATCATTGATCTTCTCCAAAGCTTCAGGCAGCTCTTTTTCCAACATATCTCTCCACTAGTCCAATGGAATTAGTGAACCATCTTCACCATGCAAAATGGCCAGGAGGTTCTCTTTGTCTTCTTTGTCCAGGCATTCCATATCCTCCACAAGCTCTTCTTGAAATTCTTGGTGTTTTGTGAGCACTTTTTTTATCCTTTTAGATTTATCCGAAGATGCTTGATCTCTTAATTGCTCCATTTTTTCTTTCATTATGTCACTAAGCCTACTATGTTCTTTAAGAGCTTTAAAGGTGTCTTCATATGTATTCCAAAAGTGTTAGAGTAGTGCATCATCTCATTGAATCGATGTGTAGCAAGCTCAAGCATCATATCAATTACAACTTTATTTGCTTGTTGCCCTTTTTCCTTCAACATCTTCTCAAATTGTTGTGCCCTTAGCCTCCAATAACACTAGGACAACTCGTTGATCACTTTCAAATGAGGGCTCTCCTTCCTCAATGATTGATTTTAACTTGTATTCTAGTTGCAACCTTTCATCCTCTAATTTTTACTTATCTTTATAAGCATCTCTTTCTTTGATCAGTTGCTCTATCTACACTTTGTTGAGCTTTGTAACATTGATGTTCAAGTTTGCAATTACAATGGGATTAGTTTCTCCAACTCTTTGCACCATAATATGACCGAAGACCTTATTTGTGTCTACAAGAGTAGGCATTTTATTTTTGGGGTACAGTTCCCACTATTATAAGGCCTTCTTGTCTAGGTCAAAACTAGAGTCAAAGTATATTCTATCTACATCTTCAAGCAACATTTTCCTTTTTATGTCTGGGTCTCTTACAAAGTTGTCGAATACAATGGCAGAACTCACGTCCCATCCAGGTACAATAATAACATCAGAATCTTGTATGAGTTGTCTTCCTTTAGCAGGGGTCATGGTATTCATCTCTATATCTACATCCTCTTGGAGCTTCTTTAACATGTCATCTTCATTCTCAAAAGTAATTTCATTAACCTTTTGCCTTAGTAACTTTCCACTGTATTTGTATAAAATGACCTGAATTTAGGAGTACAAATAAACTCATCATCTGAAATAAATTATCTGCAAGTCAGTCGCCTAATATCATCTCTTTCATCAATTGGAGGAGGCTCTACCACAATCATTCTATCTTGATCTAAATTCGCTTCGAGAACGTAGCCTCTGTTTTGTTCAAGTATTTCTTCAATATCACTCTATATCATAGGGGTAAGTTATGGAGACAGATGCATGAGAGGAGTTAAAACTTGAATGCTTGTCCCCATTGGCCTATGAGAATCTATTTTGAAAACATATGACAGTACCCCCTCGATTATTTCATCTACATGAGCAATTTTCTCATTCATCCTGGTAATAGGATCCTCAATATTTGAGAAAGCATCAAAATATGCCAAGTTATGGTTATTCTTCCATTCTTCAGCCTTGGTGACTTTGTCATATGCTTCTAATTTCACTATGGCCTACACTTCATCCAAATTTTGAATAATGTCATCGTGTTCAACTCGCACATGCTCATATGAGTGTAATCTTTGGGATCTCTTTGCTTGGCCGATAAACCCTTTTGGATCAAAATTCTTTCTAGGCTCTCCTTGTGACAAGCCATAATATGTTAATTTAGACTCAATAAGGGCATATCCCTTGGTAGTAGCTACTAAGAATTCTCCAAAACACAATGCCCCTGCCATAAGAGTTTGTTTTCCATGTGAACCGAGGTGCATGGAACTAGAAACCACCAATTGTCTCATAATTTATAAGTAAGCAATCCTATTGGGAACTGTTCTTGGCAGTAGGAAAGGGGCACGTTCAAATCCATAGACCCTTATTTTTGTGTAATCCTTAAAGGCATTTTAGTCTCCCCAATTGTGATTCACTATTTACTTCTCATCACATTCTTTAGGCATAAGGAACTATTGAATTTTTTGAGTAAGTGTGTAGTGACATGGGTGGCCTAAGAGTTGATATAATTGTTTGACAAAGTGTTATTCAAAGTACAAATATTGAGACCATGGATATCTGTTATCCTATATAGGAGTCCACATTTGTACAAGTTTTCTCAAACCCTATCTATCATATTCTATGACCTTGAGATCATTTGTCCATAAATTCATCACTTGTCCAACATACAAGAGCATATGCATAAGTACGGGATAATGTTTGAAATGAATTTCATTGGGATTGTTCTTTATCATCTCCAAACCATGGTTTATCTAGTCCATTATTTGTGAAACATAATCAAATGGACGAGCATCATGTGTATGGATATTTGTAGTGAGTATCATAGGTGCAATGCTCATAAGTGGGTTGGATTCTACACCTAAGACCTGACAAATTGAATAATAAGTGTATTTAAAATACTCTTCGAACAATTCCACATCAAATGGTGGTTTCTCATATGTATCGAATATCCTAAAAAAAAAATTGTCCTTGGGCCTATGAGCTGGTAGCGTCCACCTCTTATACACTTCCTCTAATTTATTGTATTCATTGGCTAGAATAGTTAAGTCAATTGGCCTATCATATGAAATATCTAGGTCAAACACCTGAGAAATGCAATCTTTGGTTATGAGAAATAATGGTTCCCCGATAGCATCATAGACTGTTCTTGTCTGTGGTTTATAATTCTTGGCTATCATCACTATTAGATCCACATTCATGAAAATATTAGGGACTACCAGTTTTCCCACATTACGGACCCATGGGTTACATATTGGCTCTGCCCTATTTCTTATCATGTAATGATACATAAACAACTCATATCCGCTCTGAAGAGTCCACAAATCCCCTTGGTTTTCAAATTCATCTCCTAGTCGCTCCATATCAGGCTTTAACTGGACTACCCTTTTGGATTTAGGACTAGATTCAGGGAATTGATCCATTAAGTCCTAGTTTAGGTGCCTCCCCTCTCTTATGTCTTTTGGCTTTTATTTCTTCCTATATCACCTTTTTTTTTTTCTTCCTAGCCCTAGGTTTCTTCGATGACCCCTCCATTTTTTTAAATTAAGGAAAATAACTAAGTATGCACAATGCTTCACCAATTTAGATACTTACTTGGACTTCTGTGAGCAATTATGAGTTCCTTGACAGTGTCTGACCCAAAATTCTCTTTGCCTTTGACTCAGCAACCCTTCAATTCATTTGCGGTCATCAATTATACATAAAATTAGCCTTTGAATCTGAATTGGGAAGTTGTGTTCGTGTTGTTTTAAAAGCATCTCATAATGGTCATTACTTTCTCTAATTTGAAAACTCATGTGGACATAGCATCTACTTGGTGCGACATCAGTTATTTTGTGTTGGAGAGGCCGAGCAACTTTTCTTATTGATGTTCTTGAGATCCTCCATATTTTTTATGTGAAATATCCTTTCAATGAGACCCCCTTTTTCCTTGTTCGGTATCCACTGTCACATCAAATTCAATATTTTGATGACACATTGGCATGTTTCATCAAAACTAATTCTTTCGATGTGACATTACTCTTTGGTAAGACTCCTCTCAGTCTTAATAGATCTTCAATATCACATCGATATTGATATTTTGGTAAGACATAAAATGTGTCTCCTCGATAAGCCTTTTTCAAAGTGACTTTGCCTTTTGGTGAGATGTCTTTCGGTCTTAACAGATCCTTAGTCTCACACCGATACCTACATTTCGATGAGATATGAGACATGTCTCTTCAAAAAGTTCCTTTTTTATGTGACCTTGCTTTTCGATGAAGCACAATTTGCATCTTGCCGACCTTTGGTTCTATATTGACATGTTTTCTTTTTTTCGTCATATCATGTAAGGAGTCTTGGTGAAATACTGCTAGGATCCTTAATAACGTAGGGATTTTATTTTGTCCTTTACAAAAGCATAATAATTCAAACATGATTTGAATAAGATTATTTTCCTCCATATTTTATTTTGTGATACTCAAGGGTTTTTTTAAGGCTTTCATCTGTTTGATTCTTAGGACAAGGATTGGATAGTGGGAAAAATAATTTACATATTGACAATAGTGGGAAAATAATAGCATAGTAGTGCAGAGTGATAAGATAGTAGTGGGAAAATAATTTGATTTTTAGACAATAGTGGGAAAATAATCAAGTTCTTAAGGATCAAGGCAAAAACTTTGTGGGGTTAGTTATGTTTTCATAACTTGAAACTCTTGTTGAATATATGTGTATATCCTATTTATTTGGTAGCTTTATACCTCTATATTGTGATCATGTGTAGTGAGAAGGTGTTCATGTTTGATGGTTACTTTTGACATCTTGATTACATGGAGAAACACTCGTTATTTGGACTACAAAATGGAGTGCTTATGTTGGCTTTATGATTTTAGCCCTTGGTTACATGCAAGCACTAGAAGATAAGCCATTGACCTCTTTGTGATTTGCGGAGTTCCTTTATCTTGTGGTCATGTGTAGCGAGAAGGTGTTCATGTTTGATGGTCACTTTTGACATCCTAATTACATGGAGAAACATTTGTTATTTGGACTACAAAATGGAGTGCTTATGTTGGCTTTATGAGATAAGCCATTGACCTCTTTGTAATTTTTGGAGTTGATATGTTTCATATGTTATAAGTTCCCAAGCAACTTGGTTTTTCTACTCAATTACAATTTTCTCTAGTTTTCAACAATGAGTTTTGTAGATCTATGCTTGTTCCATGGTTTAGATGTCATGTTTGATGTGAGTGTCTAGATGTTGAGGTGGATTTCAGATTTGTGTAGATATTTTTGCAAGTTTTACATGTTAACTAAAATATTTGATAAGAATATATTCAAGGTGTTATGGATTAAGACAGTTACAAGTTTAAGTGATTGCTTGGAAATTCTTATTAATCTATGGTTACTCTTACGTGCATTTATTTGGCAAATTAGTTCTAGTGAATTAATTATGGTGTTTAAGTCTTGGAAATTCACACGTTATGCATGATTACCTTTGTTCTATATGATTCTAATGTGGGGCTTAATCTACTTTCAATTATTTGAGATTGGAGCATTGAGAATTCATTTCTCCTTTAAGATGCTGCATATTTGAAAATCTTGTCAAATTGTATGATGAGGACTCTTTTTGGACCTAGGCCTAATTCTTGGTCATAATTATTTATTACATTGGTATGTTGATTGCAATGAGAAAATTATTTTTGGGTAGTACCTAATACAATTGTTCATTTGAATCTTAGAAGTATGTCATGTCTATGAGAAGATTTGTCCACTTTTAGTGGAGCCTCGGTAAAGATATTTCTCATGATGCCATGTATATCTTGGTATCATTTTCAATGGGAGCTTTGTGAAATTATATAATATTTTTTATCTTCTTTCTTTCAATATTTTGGTTCTAATTTGTTGTTGTAGGGCACAGTGAGTCATGGATAATCTTTAATTAGAATATGCATGGTCTTTTGCAATGGTTTTTTCTCATGTGGAGCTCTTAGATTATACCTTTAAATTGCAGTGAGAGTTTAATCACGTATTCGGTTTTATTGACAAACGATGTGTGGCAATTGTATCTTCTTGGCTTGAAGACCATGGTATCTCTTCCCTTTGGAAGCTCTTGGTACATAGAGTTATTTGATCATATTAAGGACATGAATGATCTTCAATTAGGAGATAGTTATCATGATGCCTAGAGATCTTGGTTACATGATTCAACGGGAGCTTTAAAAGTGATGCAGATTCATCATTTGATGATGGATGGTTGTCTTCATGTGATTGAAGATGTCAATATCTTAGTTTTCCATGGAGGAATCCTGATTCTATAGTGAGGTGTCAGTTTATGATATGTTCTTTGAAGATTATGATCTTCCTTAATGTAAATTAGAAATCATTATACCACGTTTGTGTTCCTAGTTCTACATTTGGAATTTTGACAATGGTCATGTTGGTTCTCTTGGTTTTGAGTATTAATCATTTGCTTGAAGCTTCATGATTTTGGAAGTTGCATGTGAAGTTGCCATGGATTAAATGATAAATTCTCACGATGACTAGAGAAACTTGGGCGAGGCCAAGAGATCTCTTATCTATGGGATGATGTATAATCAAATGATTACTCTTTAATAAGGATTTCAATAGAAAGAATGAGTATCCTGTACCTAGTTATGAATATGAATTCATTATAGAGTTTAAGAGAATATTGTCATTTATAGTAATCTTTTATTGCTTAGTGTTGTGTGCATACAACAATCTTGTATTCCACTCTATGTATACTCGTTAGGTGAATACCTCATTGTTTAATTAAAATGTAAACTAATTTATCCATTTATAATTTCTACTTGTATCTCTAAAGTATTCACTTAGAAACTTAGT
This sequence comes from Cryptomeria japonica, assembly GCF_030272615.1. Taxonomy (NCBI): domain Eukaryota; kingdom Viridiplantae; phylum Streptophyta; class Pinopsida; order Cupressales; family Cupressaceae; genus Cryptomeria; species Cryptomeria japonica. Next base: position 215,035,418 of record NC_081410.1, on the reverse strand, counting down.
CTTCTTACTAAGTGTGCACATTCATTTGACACTCAAAATTAATTTTCTGTCATTATCTTCTCAACTAAAAATTTATATTTTTAATTCAGTTAACTCCACTCCTCAGCTTCATCCTAATTCTTAAAATCTATTAATTCTTTCATTCTATCTCATTTCCAAAACACAAATCTTTGAATCTTTATGCAATCCTATCATACTATTAGAATCAAAGATCAATTAGAGGGGGGGGTAAGTCGATGATCTACCAGAAATCAGATCCACAAACTTTTTCTTTATCCACCGGTTAGCAATGCATAACAAAAAAGAACATAAACATGCAATAAATAAACCACAAATCCACAACACCGAATTTTTACGTGGAAAACCAGAAAGGGAAAAACAACGGCGGGGTTGGAACCCACAATATTCACATACTATGGCCAGGAGTACATAAATATTACATAGATGGGGAATGCACTTGCATTCAGGCTCACTACCTAAAGATCATTGCTCAATTACAATGACCCGAAAGGCTACCACCTTTAGGGAAGTCTCACTTACTTAAAATTTGATTACAATGAGAAAGTACTATAAAACGAACTCTGAGATAACATCTGACAATGCATGAATGAGTTCGGTTAAGCACTAAGTCTCTAACTGCACTCGCTCTGCCAATACTCTATTTTTGGTCTCAGTTAGCTATCAAATTATCTGTAAACCAAATGCGCACATGAAACTGCGCTCAATTGCACCAAAACGGATCACCACAATAGTATTACACTAAAAACCAATCGCCAATTCGATCTTATATATCCGGTCTTAACATAAAAAATAGTCCCCTTCAAGTCGGCTTCAAGAAGTGTAAAGTGTAGCTCCAAGTCAGCTTCAATCTCAAACAAAACAAAGCACTGAACCAAAAGAGTATGATCACACACTTCCTAAGGATCTTCCCATTCACCAAAAACATGAGATCAACCACCAAAATCACCGCAATCATTGGAAGTCATTTTGAACCAAAACATTACCGAGATAGCCCTATTTTACCGGTTAACTCATGCTTCTGAATAAGATGAATCATGATTGTCAGATCGAATCACCAAGAAGAGTTGCCATCTAAAGTGTCATAAAATTGTGACCCTAGCAATTTTTTACTGCATTAGGGTCCTCACGCATGTGAACTTGAATCCTCTATCCTGATCGGAGACTGGAGATTGCTCGGCTTGCAAAAAGAGCTTCTTCCTTGGCCTCTGCATCACCCCATCCACATTTTGCCCTAGAGAAAGGGGTAGGACAAGGGTGTGGCACCACTGTCCCCCCTTGGATAGGGGTGTGGTGCCCTTTTCCTCCCAGAACAGGGGTGTGGCACCCTTGTCGCTGCCCTATTTTAGGGCAGGACCCTTCCTAGAGCATGCATTGTGGGTTGTGCCTCGGACGAGAAACTCCCCCAATGTCAGTCTGTGATGAAATTCAAATCCACCAACATGTATTTAAGGGTAATTCATCCTCTCATTTGCATAAGTTCAATAAGTGGAATTTTGATAAGGTCATGTTGCATAAGCGATCAAGCATTCAAGATCATTCAAGCATTCTCTTCCAGCATTGAGCATTCTCAAGTCTCCCTTCAAGGCTAGGTGTTGTATTCAAGTCAAGGATTTCAACATACAATTCCACACAAGCATTTCTATCAACATTACTACTACAACCTCCCTTGAGGTGATTTACAATTCAGTCTTTCATTTACATCTACTTGCAAGTACTTTCTTTCATTACTTGGTTAATTCCAAAACTGGGGTTTGACCTAAAGGCAAACCCCCAGTCCCAACCCAATTTCCTCTCTTTTTTGTGTGTAGGTTGTAGGTGCGCAACTGTACTTTTGGATTCGGGCTTCATTTGTAGAGGCAAAAAAACCCTTTTTGTTTTGCGGTTTTTTCGAAGGACCATGTACATTCCCACCACGGTTTGGGCAACTTTTCCTCAAATTCGCAGGACAACTTCGTCTTGACATTTTACTGCTAGATCCAGGTGCACAACTTCATCCCATATTTTGATCTCAAGTTATAATCAATTCTTTGTCACTTTGCACTACATAATTCAATCAATTTCCTTTCTAAATCAAACAAGAAAGAGGGGATCAACTTAGCATTCACAATTCATTCATAATTCAATCTACCATCTTTGTGTGGAGAGATCGAATCTAGTTAATTATCCTTCCCTCTTCCTAATGTAATGGTGAAGAGTGCTTGAATGGTAATCGATAGCGAAACTCTCATCTCTCTTTGAGGGAAAGGGTAGTTTTCCTTCTTGATTTATCATTCACCATTTTCCCACCATTACATTTTGGTGAACCCGACATCTTGCATGCTTTCCTTTGAACAAAATTGCATTATTTTCATTTACAAGTTTCAAATTTATGCAAACTTAGTGGTTAAATCATCCAAAAGCCTAGTTTTTAAAATTAAAATTGAACTTGTGATTTGTAAAAATTGCTTGTGGTTATCTTAGATTTGAAAATTGTTTTGATTGTCAAATTTAATTTCTTCGTTGTCTTGTTCAATTTGCAATTAAAATTTACAAGATTAAGAGGTTACTTGTTAAAACCCTAATTTTCATAAATTATCTTGAACTTGTGCAAAAATTGGATTTCAATTTAATTTTCAGATTTCAGATTGCTCTCAGATTTGTCTTCAATCCTACAATTCACATTTTCAATTTCCCCCCTTTGTCCCAAAATTCAAATTTCAAAATTAAGTGGTTAGGCCATCAAACCCTAATCTTTAAAATTAATTGGATTTTGTGTGAATTTCAAATCAATTTCATTTACATTCAGATTTATAAATATTTTCCAAGGTGTCCCTATCCATTAAGTTTGACCCTTTTCAAAATTGCAATTCAATTCCTCTTTTTCTTCAAAACCCTAATAGGGTCCTATTTTCACATTTGCGCCTTCATTTCGCCCATCTAGAGATTGTAAAATTCACCAATTTTTTGGGGTTAGCTTTAAAATTATCGTAATATCCATCCCTAAAAAAATTGAAAAAAGTTGGTCGAACCATGTGTGTTCCCACCACGGTCCTCAGCTTTTTTAAATTTTTTTTGAGAGATTGTTATGATTGTATTTAATAGCTTAAATATGGAAGATTGCCTGATTTTATCGATTTTTGATCCCTCTAGAATCGAAAATACCTTCAAAATTCAGCATTTCATATTTCAAGAATTTTTTTAAAATTAAGAGGTTAATTATAGTCTGCCCTGATTTTAAAAATTCTAATTTTAAAATTGAGTGGTATTCCCTTGGCCCTAATTTTAAAATTCCAATTTCCTTTTATTTTTGGAAATTGTGTCATCCTCATCCCCCAACAAAGTTCAAATCGTGTAATCATTATTTTCTTACATTTTACATTACTCAATTTTGTAAGCTTTGTTCCACAATTCAAAATTCAAAATTTCCTTCTAGTGCATGAGTTTTACCACTATTAGTCCTACCTATCCTATCCCTGTTAGACGAAGCATTGGAATTAAGGCTTCCCAAGGTTTAATTATCAAGGATATGGAGCCTAATTTGGGTGACTTCTTTAATGAGGATCATGTTAATTCTTCCCATCCTAATCATGTGCCTATTCACCCCATTAATGAATCCCATGGTGAAGAAGAAGCTTTAACTAGGGTTTCTTTAGATCAACTTTCTACATTGGACAATCAATTTGACAATTTTCAACAATGGATGTCCCATGAGTACCCTAATAGTGAAGCTCTTCCATTAGTTGAAGGTCTTAAATGCATGCTTCGAAGTGATAAGAATGGAATTGATATATTGTGTGGCATTGCACATATTATTGATTCTAATGTCATGCCTATCAAGAATTGTGTCGAAACCCTAGGTTATTCACAACCTTTAACACAAGTCAATTCTTCGATTCCTTTGATTAATCCTATGACTGGTATTCCTCCTTTCACATCCAACATCATGGGTACTCCAACTCAAAATGTCATTTCTGCAACAATTGGTCATGGGGGAAATCCCTCTTCTTCATTTAATCCTCCATCATTACCTATGTCTTCCATAAGTGTTCCTACTATTCCTCAACCAATCAGTGTGACACAAGGGAGCAATTCCTTCAACAACTTTATTCCTCCTTTAAGTGTCCCTTTTCCTACCCAATCATCACCAATGCCTACTTATCATAATGTCCTACCACCTTATTCTCAGTCCATGCCTTCTTTTAATAACATCACACCACATTCTCAATCACCTGTGTCTAACATCAATTCTTCTACCGAAATGACAATTAACAACCTTGCTCAAACCGTGTCTTCCTTACAACAACAAATTGCTTTTATGAGTCAATCCAATTTTAGTGTACCCACCTTTGATGTTGCAAGCCCACTTTCTCTTGATATTGTTAAAGTGGTGCCACCTAAACATGTGGAGATCCCTCAATTAGAACTCTATAATGGAAAAGGTGATCCTCTTACACATGTCAAAACATTTCAAACCTTGTGTACTGATTTTGCTTATGATCAACGATTGCTTGCAAATTTTTTTACAAGAACACTAAGGGATAAGGCCTTACAATGGTATTTCTCTTTGCCTTTTTATTCTATCACTTCCTTTCAACAACTAGCAAATGATTTCATCCAACAATTTCAAAATAACATTGGTCCTAAAATCACTTTGACTGATTTAATGCATTGTAAACAAGGTGTTAAAGAAAATTTGATTGATTTCATTGGTAGATATAAGCATTTGTGTGCTCAAACTTCTTTTTATGTGCCTGATAATAATATTCAATGAATTTTCACTTCTAATTTACAAAAGATATTAGGGAAAAGCTTCTTTTATCTAAGTTTACTTCCTTTTCGCAGTTGTGCGCAACACTCCACAATTACAACTGGTCGTGAGTCAAATGGAGCAATATGTAATACCCTAAAAATGGTCACCTAAACCATGGGCCCCTAATCTTGACAACATCACCAAGGTCCTAACCAAAGGCAATTAAATCAATCTCGAAAACATTATTAATTCTTTAATCATTAAATGTCACATGGCAAGTGAATTATTCTATATTAATTAAATATTTATTTAATTAATTAAATCATTCCAAGAAAATCATTTTGATCAATTATCCTATTTTAATTTATTAAATATCCTAGCATAGTTAATTAATAAATAAATTTGCCATTTAATCATGCAAAAAAAAAGGAATTAATTTATCACAAAAGAGGAATTAATCACAAAGCAAGAGTTAAATTGAAAATAAAATAAAAGAACTGAATTGAGAGAGAAATCAAACTTGAGACATTATTTCTTCTTCTAAATTGAGAACTTGAAATCAAAAAAACAATTAAAAGGGATTTAATCATTCTCTAAAATGGGAACTCAAAGCTTTTGAGAAAAGAAGTTTAGTTGCATTGAAAAGACTCTTTTCTTGAATAAATCAAAGAATTACCTATTTTTATCACAAGTGCATGGAATTAATTAATTCCTATCACCAATGCAACTCAAACTTCTTTTCTGAATGCATTTCAATTAAACTATGATCATAATCTATCTCAAGGTTAACTGAATCTGATTTCTCAATTATTTCAATTATCCTAAATTGTGCTTTTTCTTGGTCTCTCTTGTGATTCTCTATAAATTCAGCCTTCATCTCTCATTCAAAACACCCTGGAGATTTATTATTACACACTTTTTTCTCTGGAGTCATTGAATATATTGTGCTTGCTTTTTGAGATTATTGCATCTTAGTTTAATTTCTTTTTGCATGTTTCATGATTGCTTGAATCTTTCATCCATCTTGCATCCATTTAGCTTAATATCATGCTCATATAGATTAAATCCTTCGTCTTGGTGTAGTCTAGTCACTAGTATTGCTTATACAAATCTGAGAGCAATCTTATACTCGCATCTTTTAGAAGGTAATTAGCCGATTTGTAATGGTTTTATTATTCATGCTTATATCAATCTAACCATACATGTAATGACTTAATTGAAGTGTTGTGTCTTGTAGCTTACAGGCTTATTTCACTTTTTCACACACACACACAATCCACTCCTATGGCTCTGAGTGATAAGGGGGAGAGTGTTCAACAACCATTTGTGAAGTTCAAACCAACAAAAAGGCTCATCAAGTTCAATGATCCAATCAACAACAACCATGTGAATGCTACAACAGGTGTGCCTTCTATTTCTAAAATTTTTCAAAGAGAAAGGAGAGAAAGGCAGTTTACTTCTTTGAATGAATCTTTGCATAGTATTATGTCTCAGTTGTTGCACATAAATTTTATCAAACTTCCTCCTATAAAACAAATTGATCCTTCCAAACTTACATCTCCTTATTTTGATAATAATTCATCTTGCCAATTTCATCATCAACTTGATCATGATATCGAGAAATGTTTTGCATTGAAAAATAAGGTTCAAGACTTGATTGATAATAATACTATATATGTGGCAGGTGTGAATGATAAAGAGAATAAATCAGTTGCTCCTCCTAATCAACATATTAATATTTTCACTAATCCCTTGTCATCTCATACCTCTAACGTTATTGAGATTGTACCTAATTCTCTCACTTCTAAAGAATTCACCTCTATGGCTCCAAACTTGGTTAATATGGTAGAAACACAAGATACGCCTAAGGATACTTGTGTTACATTTGACCCTAGTGAGACCATTAGAGCACATAGTTTCAAAGGTTAAGGATATCCCTTGCCGTGGTGCCCTGATTGATCCCTCTTGCATGGTTAATGTCATAATTGAAGAGTATCTTTTCACTTTACGATTGCATAAAAAACTATATGATGCTTCTAATGTGGTTGTGAAGTTATTTTATGGCTTCTCTTGTCCTATCATTGGTTCTATCACCCTTCCTGTTGAAGTCCATACTAAATCCATGGATGTTGACTTTGTTATCATACCTTCTTCTGAGAAATTTCATGTGAAGTTGGGCTATTCTTGGCTATCTTCCATGAAGGCTATTGCTTCTCTATTCCACAAGTGTCTTAAATTTCCTCACAATGGAGAAATCATAATTGTGAACCATAGCTTATTTCATCCATCCGAAAGAAGCCCTAGTGTTCCTATTGATCTCTTTTGGCCTAAACAATTTCAATCTCTTCCATCAAGGAGCGATGCTCTTTTTCAATCTTATCAAAAATGGAAGAATGATATGATTTAATCCTTTAGTCAACCTAGATTGCCAACACTTTACATTCCTATTATTCTTCAAGATGAGTTTCTTCCTCTCTCAAAAATAAATAATCTCCCTTATACGGAAGATTTTCCACCTATTCCTATGGATGTGACTTTACCTTCTCTTAAGGAGAACAACAATATTCTTCCTGAGGTTAGACCTGTAGCTCCTCCTCATGATGGATTTGGTCTCCTCCCTACACCTCATATTCCTCCTTTCTATGGCGTAGTTCCACCTCCTTCCTCTTATCGAGTGAAGAGGTCTGCTTCTCCTCTTGTTCAACCAAAAAGACCTCAACCTAAACCTTCAACTATCAAGGAGAAACATTCCTACTTGTTCAAATAATCCTCCTCCTTCTCAACCTTCCACTAAGACTCGATGGAATCGTTGTGTGAGAGAACACCGACAAAGATGTTGTGTTTGAGCTCATGAAGTTATCCCTCAAAATACTCATCTCCTAAGACTCTGACAATTGACATGATTCCCTTTTCTCCTAAGCAATATGTTCAACCAACATCACCAAATCATAAGTTTCATGAAACATGTGATGGTTGTACTCCTATTTGTGTTCTTACTCCTCTTTCTCTAAACTTTGATGAAGAAATGGGTGAAAATATTATTCATAATTGCAATACAACTCCTAATGCTTCTTATAGTGAGTGTTCAACCCAGCAATAAGAATAATAACTCTAGTTGAAGTCTCAACCCGAAGTTTGGACATTCATTTGGTAAAGTCACTATTTTCATAGCTAGTGTTCATTTGATTGTCAACCCAGGGATGTAATACTTGAAATGGGTCTGCACTATATATGCACTAAGTTCCTGCGACAGCTATTCTACATTACTGCAGCAACTAACATTATGTGGAAAAGATAAGTAGGAATTGAAACTATAGAAAGGCTATAGGAAAACTTCTGCATAAATTCATAAAAGAAATAATGGATAAATTCAATGTTGATAAACATAAATTACTCTGTTTTGGTTTGGCTACAGGAATAGTTAGTGGATCTGTTTCCAGTGGCTGCAGGAACAGTCAATGCAAGAATGTCCACTGTAGCTAAGGAAAGAAAAATAATCTGAACAAATGTGTAGGGACACTCACCAAGTGAGCCCCCTTGGATGAGTGATACCAGGCTTCCCAAAAACAACTCTAAAAGCTCATAATAACATATTTTTATTCATTGTTCTTTGGAAGTCATTACATGATTCAATATGAAAAGAAAACTAAAAAATACTTAGGAAAAATCCTCTGCTCCTTTCCTCTTCCCTTTCTATCCAACCCCTGAGAAGATAAAGAGCTTATTATTAAAAAGAAATCATCTACAACAGACAACACAAATCACGCCGAAAAGAAGAGGCAGATAATTGACCAAGAAAGGAGATAGCTAGAGTTATGCTGCAGGAAATGCGGATCTAAATCGAACCACAGTCATAACATACTGTGGCGACATTTCCAAATTCAATGTCCACCTAAGTTAGACATCAGTAGTATCATTTGATTGCTCCTCTTATGTCGTTCCTCACGCTTCTCAACTTTTCTACAGTTTTATCTTTAGTCATCTTCTTGAGTATCCTTTCCTTCAACTGGAATGAAAGGCGAACATCCACCGCAATATCATTTATTCCCTATAGTACAAAAGAAATAACCTACAAGAACATACATACGCATTTTATCTAATCAGGACATCTATTAATTTCACATATGATACTGCCCTAAACAATCCGCATGGCAACATGAATAAATCACATGGTTGCAGGAATAAACTAGCAAAGATAAAATATGATTTAATAGGTTCAGGCTAACATATGGAATACATATAGTAAAATTCCAATACATCACTACTACTATGCAAACCAAAAGATGACAAAAACTCAAGAGTTCAGAGGATAGAAATATGACAATGTCTTAACTCATCATGCCCCCCAACTTTAAGAGCTTGCTGATCCTACATCAAAAGGAAAATTTCTGATTCTTGCACTAATTCTTAGATCACCAATGGTTCCTTGACCCGTTCCTCCTGAAGCTAAATTCCAGTAAATCCTTTCATCTTTTCCAGCCTCGACTATTTGGTTGATTCTTCTGTAACTGCTTCATAGGGCTGATCTGTAGTCTTACATCCCAATAGTGGCCACATAAGAATAGGAGGTTGAAAGATCAGTGGTAACTAGTTATTGGTCTTCTCTCTACCCAATTATATATATTTGGGGGCTCTTTGCATAGTTGTCTGGAAATTTTGCAGTGAATGAGGTTCTCCCTACTTCAATTTTCTAGTAAGTTATTTCAGCGGTGAGTTAACCCATCTATTGCAGCTGCACTGTCAGTCTAAACTAAATGCTCATATGCCTGGTATATTTCCTCCCTCATTGGAAGCACTAGTTTCCTAACATCATTTCTTACTAGTAATTTCTGCCATTCATAATAAAGAACTCTTGGCTCTTTTGCTTCCTTCCTCAATGGTAATGGACAATCAAATTCAAAATCTCTATATGCTCTGGCTTGTGCCCCCATGCTGATCTCATTTTGAATCCATGACATTAAAGCTTTTATATGGATATCACCAATATATAACAAAGGATTCCACTCACTATCTGAGGGTACAACATAGTTATGTAAATAAAATTCAAATAACCAATTTTTCACAGTTGCTGGAGAAGTTTGGTAAGCATCATAAAATTCCTTAGGGGTTTCTAAAGAGGGGCCAAGGTTCCTGACAATGCGGTTTCATTTGAAATTTAAATACCACTCCCTTAAATGCAGAGAATAAACCCTTGGAGGTGCCCTACATAGCATCAATTCGAGGACCATACTAGTGATTGTTTCAACCTTAGCCTCTAATTCTTCAATTTTGTTATCCTTCTTTTCAATTTCTCTTTATTGTTTGTCAATAATCCCTTGCAATCTAGCCCTCTATATTTCTCATTGTCTATAAAATGTTAACGCAATAGATAAATTGTTTAGGGATGATGGAGGTCTAATAGGTGTTACCTTAGGCCGTGAAATTTCTTCAACAAGTTCCTCAAGCTGCTATGGAATCTCTTCGATGGGTTCCTCAAGCTGCTATGCCACATAAGCAAGATTTGACAGTATATCTACATCACCTTCTTCCTAGATTTCAACATTTGCAGGGCTCCCTTCTTCTGATGTTTCCACTTAAATAACCTTTGTCGAATCACCTGTTGGACAAGCCTTCTGGGTCCTACTTCGTGTTCTTCTTGTATAAACCTTTGGAGTGGTTGTAGGAATGGTTTCTACCTGCGGCTCTGCTGCAGGATTTTTTCTTTTCGACCTACGACTCTTGGTTGCAGGAGAAATTTGAGTTGCATGTAGCTGAACCATAGGTTCTTCATTTGTCTCATTTATTTCCAATTCCTTCCCTTTTCTCTTAGCAATTGGTGAATTAATTTGAAGAGAATTGGAGGGTTGCTCCATATTTGCCTCAACCATCTCTTCTTCCATAATAACCGCAACTCCTTCGGCAACAAGCAAATCATTCTCTGCAGAAACTATGGGAGAAGAGGGTTTTGCTATATTTTCTTCTTCAACTGGTGGATCATTTGCAATAGAAGCATCTTCAACAGGAGCATCTTCAACACTAAACTGCAATATGCCCTCAAATACCCCCCATTCCATCTGTGAAACATCTCTAAGAGAATGTTCTAGAAGCAATTTAATCAAACCATGATGGCTGACAGAATGACTTCCATTCTTTTGCATTTCTTTGGCACTTGTAGAAATGAGGTGGTATAGAAAATTAGGGACATTCACCCTCCGGCCATGTCGTAGATGACTAAGTAATTTAAAATGTGGTGAATGTAGATTTGAATACCTCCCTTCGCAAGTAATGTATTTCATGACATATAAAGCTACCTGAGGCCACTCTGCTGGTAGGGAAACCCTCCTAGTTCCTTGCTTGTCCACCACTAGAGGTCCATCTGTGGGAAGTCTAAACTCTGCCTTGGCGCTCCTTGCGTCTTTTGATTCTGGAAACAATTCTCCTTCCTGCGGCAACCCTATAACTTCAACTATCTGTTGCTCCGTAGAAATAACCCTTAAACCTTTAACCGTAGCTTCTCCTTCATCGAAGGAATGCATAAACTCTACAACAATTTCTTCAGTAAAATTCCTGATTTTTGAAAAGTAATCAATCCAGCCATGGTGTCTAAAATAATGCTCACAAAGTGCATCCTGCAACAATGCATCATGGACTGTTGGTTCATGGCAGATTGGATCTCCACCCATTTCTTACTCTGTTAGTATAGCACACTTTTGCAGCTGAGAAACGGAGAACCAAAATATCCTACAGACTTGAAAATTAAAAATTCCATACATAACTCCAAATTCGGCGGCAAAATTTATTACTTCCTTGCGTGAAAGAATATCTTGTTAAAAATAATGATGACAAGCAATCAATTCTAAGTACCGAAAAGGACGAATAATTACTAACTTTGGAAACCGAACCATAAAATAGCCCCCAACTTAACTTAGCACGTGTCCACACAAGCTGACGAGATTTAGGGGAGTGTACATGGATTTAGGAAGGCATAATCATAAATGCGTAATTAAAATAAAATACAATATGTACATACTTGCAGTTGTACGAAAAATGATGGCGAAATGAAATGAAATGACAGATAAGAAAATGAGATGACGTGGATGGAATTTTATTTATGGAGAAGAATATTCCCATAAGATATGAAAATATTATTATGAAATGATGCGAGAAGAATTATGAAGTGGCAAGCATGTTCACTGCAGTGGCTGTAGTAACATTACCTTTATTACTTTGCTCAATTGCAGCATGAACCTACTCAGTTGCTGTAGGAACCTTATCAGTTGCTGCAAGAACCCATGTTTCATCTGTTTGGGCAAATTGCTACAGGAACTCCTCTTTAGTAGCTGACTTATTATAAAGACGCAATCGGTGACCACTCACCAAAAGCTTAAACCGAACAGGGTCAATTGTGATCAAACGAATAACTCCATTATTGAAAACTTCTTCTATCTCATATGGACCTAACCATCTAGTTTGCAACTTTCCCATAGTATCTTTATATCTGGAGTCATACAATATTTCCCAGTCACCGGCTTTGAACTTTTTCTCTTTGATATATTTATCATGCCACTTTGCTATCTGATTTTGGATCAGTTTTGTCTGTTGGGCAGCCATTTTCCTCCATTTGTCCAAAGCATTCAATTGTTGAATATGTTCTTTTTGTGCTTCAGTTAGTGTCATATTTAATTGCAAAGCTATCCTTAGAGTTTTATGCTCAAATACAATAAGCATCATAGATACTTTTCCATAAACCATTTCAAAAGGTGTGAAACCAATTGGTGTTTTCCAAGTTGTTCTGTATGCCCAAATTGCTTCTGAAAGCCCATGAGACCAGTCTTTTTTATGAACAGATATTGTTTTGGTAAGAATAACCTCAAGCTCCCTATTTGTAACCTCTACCTGTCCATTAGCTTGTGGATGATATGGAGTAGATTTTTTATGCCTTATATTGTATTTATTTACCAAAGCTGCAATCAATGTTGAAGTAAATTGTGGGCCCTGGTCTGATACAATTTCTCTTGATACTCCATATCTTGTAAATATCTCCTCATAAAGAAACTCAACCAGCTTATTATCTCCTGCATGTGTCATGGCTCGAGCTTCCACCCATTTTGTTACATAATTTGTACACACCAAAATGTGGGATTTACCATTAGAAGGTGGATCAATTGGGCCAACAAAATCTAATCCCCATTTATCAAATGGTGCAACTAATATTTGTGGATATAATGGCATCTCATCAGATTTAGTAGGTCTTCCCATACACTGGAATCTGTCACATTTTCTTGTATACTGTGTTGCATCCTTGTGTAATGTGGGCCAATAGTATCCCGTATTTAGATTTTGAGTGTTGTTCTTTTGGCAGCAAAATGTCCTCCACATGGCTCATCATGACACGCATGCAGGCTATCATATGTTTCATCTTCCTTTACACATCTTCTCATGACTTGGTTAGGCCCATTATAAAATAAACAATCAGTAATCCAAGAGAAGTTAAAACTTTTTTCTAGTAACAACCTTCTTTCCTTAGGAGAGAAATGAATTGGCATTTTAGCAACAGCTAACTAGTTGGCAATATCAGCATACCAGGGAGTGTGAGCCTGTATAAGGAATAAATGTTCATCTAGAAAAACATCATCTATTACTGTAGAATCTTCTTGTAATTGAAGTCTTGAAAGATAGTCTGCAACCACATTAGACTTCTCTAGTTTATCAACAATTGTGATATCAAATTCCCGCATCAACAATAACCAACAAGCTAATCTACCAGTAATTGAAGGCTTATTCATGAGATATCTGATTGCAGTATGATCTGTATGCCCAAATATAGGATATCCTATGATATAGTGCCTGAATTTGTTGAGTGCATATATAACAACTAACATTTCCTTTTTATTGACTATGTAATTCAACTCAGGTCCCTGTAAGTTCTTTGCTAATATAATATATTGCACTTTCCAAGTTGTCAATCTTCTATCCTAATACTGCCCCTATTGCATAATCAGATGCATCTATATGAATTTGAAATGGTAAAGACCAATTTGCACCTTTAAGAATTGGTGCTTGAGTCAAGGCATGCTTAAGTTTCAAGAAAGCTTCATTGCATGCAGAGGTCCATTTACATTCAATATCCTTGGCAAGTAGTGAATATAAGGGACTTGCAATTTTGTTGAAATCTTTGATAAACCTTATATAGTATCCATCATGACCAAGACAACTTCTTACATCTTTTTGCTTCACAGGGGCATTGATATGCTGAATGACTTCAATCTTTGTTGGGTCCACCTGTATTCCTTTTATAGAGATATGATGACCAAGGACTATTCCTTCCTGCATCATGATGAATCATTTCTCACTATTTAATGACAAACTATAGTCCTCACATCGCTGCAAAACTTTTTTCAGGTTCTCCAATGCTTGTTCAAATTCAAAACCATAAGTTGTAAAGTCATCCATATAGATTTCCAGGATGTCTTGAGAAATGCCAAAGAAGATACTGATCACTGCTCTTTGAAAAGTGTCTGGAGCATTACACAACCCAAAAGGAAGAACAAAATATGCATATGTGCCCCAAGGACAAGTAAATGTTGTCTTTTCTTGATCCTCCGAGGCTATCTGAATCTGATGGTAACCACTAAATCCATCAAGAAATGAAAATTATCTTTTACTAGCCAAAGAATCCAATACCTGATCCACAAATGGTAATGGAAAATGATATTTTCTTGTTGCTAAGTTCAAGGCTCTATAATCAACACATACCCTCCATTTTCCTCCTTTCTTAGGAACTATTACTAAAGGTGATACCCATTGGCTATCAGAGATAGGATAGATAAACCCGACCTTTAACAACTTCTGCAATTCTTCTTTAATTATTTCTTGTAATGAAGGATTGATTCTTCTTTGCGGCTGTCTGAGTGGGCAACATTCTTCTTTTATATAGATACGGTGGGTGCAAACTGTTGGATCTATTCCATGCATATCCTTGTAATCCCATACAAAAGCATTTTTATGACATTTCAGCAAGTCCACGAGGGCCCCCTTTTGAGTATCTGAAAGATCTCTACTGATATTCAAACATTTATTCAAATCAACTTCTATCTTGGTAGTAAGATCAATCTGGGACATATCAAAAAAATGAGAAGTACAGACTTCGTGTGGCAACAGAGTATCCAATACATCAATGGCTGCAACAAAGTCTAAATCTGCAATATTCGGTACCAACTCCTGCAATTTCTTTTCCTGTATCAACTCATTTATCAAAATTTTATAAAGAATCAAGTCTTCATCATGTAATTGCATAAATGGCCCTCGATTAATCATCATAAGGTGATTAATAGAGTCAACTCCCTCAGATTCTTCTCCCAAAATAGGCCAAACGACTTGTTCTTGATCAAACTGGGTTGTGCAGGAGAATACAAAGCTAATGTTTTTGTAGAGTTCCCATCTGAAATAGTCATATCCCCTGATCTACATCCAATATATGCATCAGCCATGGCAAGCCAAGGTTTTCCCAAAATCATCGGATATCCTTCGAGTGTTGCCTTTGGAGATAGAATCGTAAAGTCTGCAGGGTATTCCCAGGAATCCAAAATAACCACGACATCTTCAATCATTCCATCAGGTCTCACTGTGGAGCTATCAGCAAGTTGTAGAACTATGGGTGTAGGCCTTAGACTATTGATTTCAAGATGTTTCATTACTTCTCTTGTCATCACATTAATGGCTGCCCCTAAATCAATTAAAACATTTCTTATCCGACTGCCATTAATGACTATACTTACAACAGGACTACCTGGATCAGAATATTTTGGAATTTCAACCTTGCCTAACATAATATCTGCCAGTTGACCCATAACATGCACTGTTTGCGGATCCTTCTTCTTCCCGCCAGACTTTTTTAAACATGCTTCTCTTAGTGCCTTACTATATATAGGAACATCTTTGATTGCTTGCAACAATGGAATTTTAACACAAACATGTTTGAGTTGATCTATAATATCAAACCCTTGCTCTTGTTCTATGAGAACTTCCTTTTCTTGCAATCTATGGGGAAATGGCGGTAATATCTGCTTCTGAGGTATTGTTCTATTGGATTAGAGATTTCTTGCTCTTCTTGTACCTCAGTGATAACTGGAGGAGATGGATTACGCAGAGTTGTCCCAGATCGGAGGTGAATATCACTTAGGGATAGAGAATAGGTTGGGTATTGATTAAGATCAGCTGAATAAGCTTGTTATTGTTGTTGAGATTTAATAGTAGGATTTGACATTGGTTGAGTGGGCATCTGCATTGGTTTAGGTGGTACTACAGTGGCTACAGGAGGAGGCATTATTGCAGGAGGCTGTGGCTAATGAATAGGTTGTTGATAACTAGAAGACTGGGCAGTCCATGGCTAACCCCCCCTCCATTGAGGAGTAGGTTGCCAATTCCCTTTAAACTAACTTCCTTGGCCCTAAGGTGGATGCCAATTCCCTTGTAGCTACTGCCACTGTGGCATTTGATTAGCAAAATTTTGCCCTTGGCCTTGAGAACCATACCAGTTTTGATAATTACCAAAATTTTGAGCATATGGTGATTGCCATTGGTTATTTGGTACATAAGAATTTCCACTATAACCAGAAAAAGAAAGTGGATCCGGAGGCATACCTTGTCTTTGGAAATTTGGCCTCCTTTGAGCAACATAGAAAACTTTCTCATCTTCACCTTGTATTGGCTTGAAGTCAAGAACCTCAACATTTGTAACCATTTTACATCTGCAATCTTTCTTTCGTTGTCTATAATGAGGGCAAAATTCTGCAAGAAATGCATCAGCTTCTTCATGCTTCTTCTTAGCTGAAAGTGTATCCAACTAAGTAGCCATATTATTTATGATGTCCTCCTTAAGGTCCTTCAATAAATGGCCAGGTTCCATTCTAGAAACTCTAGTATGACATGCTGATGAAGATGCTCCTGGCTTGAAACACTTGTTCTTTTTAGAAGCAGATCTGAAATACTTCTTACAAATTTGTCCTATTTCAGCCCATGTGGACTGTGTAACGTCACCTCCTCCCATAAGATCCAAAGAATCAGTGCATTCATCACTGATTCCCCTCAAAAATATTGACTTGAGGGAATCTTCATTTAGAGTACTATGTTTGGACTTTTTGACACTAAACAAAAACCTCTCCAGATAATCTTCAAGACTCTCATCTTCTTTATGTGTCATTCTAAAGATATCATCCCCACAATGATTAGTGCCTCTACAATACTCTTTATATTTTGCAAGAAACAATCATTTCATCTCATCCCATGTATTGATTGTGCTACTACCCAAGCTCATAAACCATCTTAAAGATGATTCCTTCAAGGTGGCAAGAAATATTTTGAGTCTATGGGCATCTATAGTATAGTCAAAACTCCTACAGAGAACATAAAACTCAAACATAAATGTGTCTCGATCCTCTATCACCAATCCATAGAATTTAGGGAGGGAAGAACCTGGAATGTTCTTGAGATTAGTATTATCATGTTGATCAGATATGGGGAACAAAAACGTTGGGTCCAAAGGTGGTGGTGGTGGATTATTTCCACCAGGAGGTGGGTTTCCTTGCATTGGACTTGTGGGGGTAGTTACTATATGAAATTATTCTTCATGAGGTCCAAAGAGGAACTAAAGACTACCTTCTAGAAATTCAGATTCAGGATGGTTCAAATTCTCTAGGGTTTGATAAAGTTCAACAAAAGGGTTTATATCTGAGGAATTGTTTTCTGCATGATTAGGATGACTGGGCAAAAATCTACCTAGAACATCTCTTCTTCACCTATGCATGCAGATTCATGAATTTTTTTGAACAATCAGGTATGCCAAAAAATAATTAACTGAAAACTGAAAAGACAATAACCATAATAGGTTCTTAGTTTGACACCATCCTCGACAACGACGCCAAAAATGTTCAACCCAACAATAAGAATAATAACTCTAGTTGAAGTCTCAACCCGAAGTTTGGACATTCATTTGGTAAAGTCACTATTTTCATAGCTAGTGTTCATTTGATTGTCAACCCAAGGATGTAATACTTGAAATGGGTCTGCACTATATATGCATTAAGTTCCTGCAACAGCTATTCTGTATTACTGCAACAACTAACATTATGTGGAAAATATAAGCAAGAATGGAAACTATAGAAAGGCTACATGAAAACTTCTGCATAAATTCATAAAAGCAGTACTGGATAAATTCAATGTTGATAAACAAAAATTTCTCTATTTTGGTTTGGTTGCAGGAACAATTAGTGGATCTGTTTCCAGTGGCTGCAGGAACAGTCAATGCAAGAACGTCTACTGTAGCTAAGGAAAGAAAACTAATCTGAACAAATGCATAGGAACACTCACCAAGTGGGCCCCCTTGGATGAGTGATACCAGGCTTCCCAAAAACAACTCTAAAAGCTCAGAATAACATATTTTTATTCGTCATTCTTTGGAAGTCATTACATGATTCAATATGAAAAGAAAACTCAAAAATACTTAGGAAAAATCCTTTGCTCTGTTTCTCTTCCCTTTCTATCCAATCCGTGAGAAGATAAAGAGCTTATTATTAAAAAGAAATCATCTACAACAAACAACACAAATCACGCCAAAAAGAAGAGGCAGATAATTGACCAAGAAAGGAGATAGCTGGAGTTATGCTGCAGGAAATGCGGATTTAAACCAAACCATAGTCATAGTATACTGTGGTGGTATTTACAACTTCAATATCCACCTAAGTTAGACATCAATAGTATAGCTTGATTGCTCCGCTTATGCCATTCCTTATGCTTCTCAACTCTTTTGCAGTTTGATCTTTAGTCATCTTCTTGAGTATCCTTTCCTTTGACTGGTGTGAAAGGCGAACATCCATCGCAACATCATTTATTCCCTGCACTACAAAAGAAATAACATACAAGAACATACATATGCATTTTATTTAATCAGGACATCTATTAATTTCACATATGATATTTCCCTAAACAATCCACATGGCAACATGAATAAATCACATGGTTGCATGAATAAATCACATGGATGCAGAAATAAAATGGCAAAGATAAAATATGATTTAATAGGTTCACACTAACATATAGAATACATATAGTAAACTTCCAATACATCACTACTACTATGCAAACCAAAAGATGACAAAAACTCAAGAGTACAGAGGATAGAAATATGACAATGTCTCAACTCATCAGTGAGTATGAGTATGTTGACGTGTACAAACATTTATCGGATGAGTTTTCACAAACCCTAATCCTAGCTCCTCAAATCAAACAAAGTGACTTACAACATGAGAATAGTCCTTGTTTGGATCTTGTGATAGCTCCATTTGCTGTGCTCAATGTCACTCCTCTGGTATGTTGCTCGCCTTCCCGAAATAGTGATCAGCAAGATCGGGAGGCGGGTGTCATTCTAGATTAGCGATACTAGCACTGTAGATCTCCCTCTCTTCTTTCTTTCTCTTTTGTGACCATTCTTCTATGTGTATCCCTGTTCTTCTATTGTTCCCTTAATGTCTACTTGGGGACGATGCAAAGCATTAAGATCTTTTCTTGGTCTCTTTCATGTTGACTCAAAAGACATCCTCTCTTCCCTTTCTTCTAAGGTAGTGTCCTTCTTTGGGGAATGAAGATTATTATATGCATATACATACATGATATAAATGAGTTATCATACAACATACTAACCCCGAGGAAAGTGATAGTACCTCATGTTTTGTGTTCATTATCCTTGGGTTTATACATCGATTGGGGGCTAAATCCTTGCGATAACGTTCTCCCTTTCTTTTCTCTCTTTTGGGTATATCCTACCTTAAAGAAATCGCTCCCGATAAGTCTCATATGACCGCTTTAATGTGGGGACATACACTCTGCTCACATTTTCCTTCTTGTGATACTTAGAATTAGTTAGTGAACTTTGTTTTGCTTTGTAATCTTTTGTATCCTTGCTTTCATGACTCAAAGTGAAGGGAACTTTTCTACTTGCAGTCATGGTTCTCCCCTTCTCGATCTTTCCTTTTACTTTGTCAATTGAAGTCATAAGATCCTAAGTCCACTGGGGGCTTGGCGCATCTTGTCTCCTTGACATGGTAAAATTCTTTCAATCTTGTTTCGTTGTAATTTACTGATAGTATTGGTGTATGCTTATACTCCACTAAAGTGGGGGCTAAATTTAGTGTCATAAAATTGTGGCCCTAGCAAATTTTTATTGTATTAGGGTCCTCATGCATGCAAACTCAAATCCTCTAGCTTGATCGGAGACCGAAGATTGTTCGACTTGCGAAAACAACTTCTTCCTTGGCCTCTGCATCACCCGTCTGCATTCTGCCCTGGAGAAAGGGGTATCACAGGGGCGTGGCGCCCCTGTCCTTGCCCTATTTTGGGTCAGGACACTTCCTAGAGAATGCATTGTGGGTTGTGCCTTGGACGGTAAACTCCCCTGATGTCGATCCGTGACGAAATTCAAATCCACCAACATGTATTTAAGGGGCATTCGTCCTGTCATTTGCATAAGTTCAATAAGTGAAATTTGGATAAGGTCATGTTGCATAAGCGATCAAGCATTCTCTTCGAGCATTGAGCATTATCAAGTCTCCCTTTAAGGATATGTGTTGAATTCAAGTCAAGGATTCAACCATTGAAGAGGAGATTGATTTCAACATACGATACCACACAAGCATTTCTATCAACATTGCTACTACAACCTCCCTTGAGGTGATTTACAATTCAGTCTTTCATTTACATCTACTTGCAAGTACTTTCTTTCATTACTTGGTTAATTCCAAAATTGGGGTTTGACCTAAAGGAAAACCCCCAATCCCAAACCATTTTCCTCTCTTTCATGTGTGTAGGTTGCAGGTGCGCAGCTCTACTTTCGGATTTGGGCTTCATTTGCAGAGGCGAAAAAACCCTTTTCATTTTGCAAATTTTTCAACGGACCGTGTACATTCCCGCCACGGTCCGGGCAACTTTTCCTCAAATTTGTAGGGTGACTTTGTCTCGACATTTTAATGCCTGATCCAGGTGCATAGCTTCATCCCATATTCTGATCTCAAGTTATAATAAGTTCTTTGTCACTTTTGCACTACATAATTCAATCAATTTCCTTTCTAAATCAAATAGGGAAGATGGGATCAACTTAGCATTCCCAATTCATTCATAATTCAATCTACCATCTTTGTGTGGAGAGATTGAATCTAGTGAATTATCCTTCCCCCTTTCTAATATAATGGTGAAAAGTGCTTGAACGGTAATCGATAGCGAAACTCTCATCTCTCTTTGAGGGAAAGGGTAGTTTTCCTTCTTGATTTATCATTCACCATTTTCCCACCATTACACTATCAATGACAACACTAGACCAATAAGAAACTACCGAAAGTCATCAAACAAGTGTCAGTTGCCAACACATACATGTGATTGTGCTACATTCTAAGAGAAATGCATTATAACCACCCAATTATTCAAGTTGTGATTGAAGAAGTAATGAAGGTATACAAAGTTTGTGCCAAAATTTGTTTAGTTTTATTGCATGCATTTTATTTTTTTGTATTACATAATTTGGAAGGTTGTTATTTAGTGTGTTTCTTTTGATTTCATAATTTATCATAGTAATACAATGTTCATGTAATGATTGGTGCAAGTTTTAGTGATAGTTGTTATGGTTCACCTTAGCATGTTCATTTTTATTTCATAGATGGCATGTTGGAGGTGTGAGGATTTTTTTACATGATGGTGTTGTCATGGTTGATTTTGTAGGTATCTTGTTGGAGCATGAGAACATGGTGAAGATTCAAGTGGTACATGATTGGATAATGTATTTTTTTCCCTTGGTTGAGATTCATAGGGGTGTATGTACAATGTATGAACTAGAAGAATGCTAGGATTAAGGTACTATCTACCTTGTAAATCCTACATGATATTGTATAGTTCTAACATCCTTGGAAAGTATTCCTAGGCACTTAGGGTGTTTTGGAAAAATATTTTGTAATATTTATTCTCACTATTGTTTGAAATACATTCATAAGGGGTGATGGGTTCAACTAGCAGTGGTAAAGGTGACTTGTGGACACAAATATTTCAATATTATTTTCTTCATGTGTATGCCTAAAATGTGATGGTTTATGACAACTAAAGAAGACAAATGAGTGATTCTTGGGCTTCTCCAAGTGGGATCTTAGAAAGAGGCAACATGTGTCTCTTGGTACTCTGTTATTTATTATATTTAATGTAATGTTTATCTCCCAATTTTGGGAGCCCAAGTTGAAAGTAGTATTGGAGCCAAAATTAGTGTCCTTTCACATTTTAAGGAGAAAATACAAGGTGTTAGGATATTTGGAATGAAGAGTCATCTTTGGATGCCTTTTTTGGTGCTTTAGAGCTCTTGGAAAGTCTATTAAATCAACATTTTGGATGTATAATTAAAGAGGGATAGTGAAATGTAGAGTTATTATGCAGAACAAGTTGAGGCAAAAAAAGGTTGTTCATAGGTACAAAGTGCTTCAATGTTGGAGGAAAAGAGGAGAATGGAAGTGAATGTATTGTAATTTCATTTATTTGAAGATAATGCATACTTAGCTTCTCTTCTTAGAGGAGTTTTTTTTACTAGGGTTTTTCTATGTAAATCCCATGTTATGTGATACTTTTATATTGCTAATTTGTGCCTATTTTATGCTATCTTATGTGATGCTCTTATATTGCTGATTTGTGCCTATTTTCTACTATCTTATGTGATGTCATGCATTATTTATTGTTTTTTCAAGTTCATATAAGTTAGTGTTATTAAACATGATATGTTGCCTAAATTTTAGCATCATAAAGAAGATGAATCTAATCATGGAAATTCCATGTTAAAAGAACTTAATTTTTATATTTGCATGTAAGTTTCAAACTTTCATATCATAATAGTCTAAGCCTTATATCTCATCCATTGAAATTATAACTTGATTATTTGGATAGAGATTAAAATTTCCCAACTTTCAACATTAGAGCTTGTATAATTCTCAACACGCATAAATGTTCTTGCAACTCATGAGCTGATTTAGAAATCAAAATAAGGTCATCTTCATATAAAAGAATCTTGATAGAAAAATCTCCCAAATGAACACCATCTGCCTCTCGTCAATCAACCATTCTTTAATCTTGTTATTGATGTAAACCAAAGAGAGTAGGTGATACGGGGAACACTTGCTTGACCCCAATGCCACTCTTAAAACTTTATAAAATACATGTCAAAGTTATGATTTTGGCTTTAACTTCTTCTCAAATCCTATGAATAGTTGCTCTTAAATGCATACGAATTCTAGGTTATTCCATTGTACACCATATCTTATCCTTGGGTATTATGTCAAAGGCTTTTTAAATTCAACAAAACAATAAAAAGAATCTTCCCTTTCTTCCCAAACTTTTTCAATGATGTGCCTCGAAGTTCTTTCATGATCAATTGTAGAGTGCCTAGGTCTAAAACTTGCTTGACCTTTTGCTTTTTTTTTTTTTGCCCATTTATCGATTATATTTTTAACAATAATAATAAAAAAACTCACAAACAAGGGGTTGGTCATTATGATCCTACAATTGTAAGGGTTATTAATATCACCACTCTTAAAAAGAGATATTGCTAAGATGGTTTTCCAATTTCTTGGGAACCCTTACAGAATGATGTTGTTGAAAATTCTCATAATGTGTGGTGCAAGATTTCTCATCCCCCATTTTAGAAACATTGCTTGAAATTCAACCAAGTCCTTTGCTTTGCACCCCCTAACTATTTAATGTCAATCTAAACCTCATGTTAGGTGAAAAGATTTGTAGTGATGTTGACAAAGGGAGGGGGATACACTTTTGATTACTATTGATAAAGTTGTCTAGCATATTCAAACCACTAACCAATTGAAATATTGTTTCTAGTTTTCTTATTTATTGGTTGAAGATCCTTCCAAATAAGCTTTGGACTATTCTTTCCAAGCTATATCAACTATTCCCATCTTGTTCTCATAAATTCAATTTTTTTTTTCCCTAAAATTTGCTTATACAACTTAATATTTATCCTATGCTTATCTATTTATTTCAGGCTGCTCCTTGCAATTTTGCATTCCTCATCAAACCAAACATTAATCATAAATGAACTAGTTTTTATTTTCTTTCTTTTTTCTCTTTCGTATTTCTCAATATCTTCTTGAATTATATTTGTTAACTCGTAACTATTGAGGCCTCATGGATGAATTTTCTCTTTCTTAAGTAAACTCTCTAAGTTTTCCTCAAAGGTCAAACAATTTTCTTGCGTCAAAAGACCTTTGGAGGAGATTTCGTAAGATATTGATATTTCCTACCAAGTTTTCCCTTCTCATGCCAAGATAACCTTACGTAAATTAGGTTATGGTCTAATTTTAAATCCTAACTATTTTCACCAATCATAACATCCTCTATCCTTTCAATCAAGATTTGTGAGCAAAATATATAATCAATGACACTTTCTCCAATGTTTGTATTGCATGTAAAATTCTAGACTTCTTCCGTCTATCCAAATAATTAAAAAATAATTAGTTTAAAAATGCCACACAAAGAAAATAATTCTTCCCCAAATTTTTTGCTAATTTTTTTGTCTTGCGAACTTCTTATCCACTAACGACTTATCCTTTTTGTGAGCTATATGGGAGCATGATGCTCTTTGCAACAAATAATGCTAGCTTGTTCACTTGTAGTCCTAGCATTGAAACCTCCCACTAAGAGAACTTCTCCTTACTCAAAATACAATGCAATATCCTTTTTTAAAGCTCCAAATGGGTCTTTTCTATCTATCCCATTATTTTTGTAAGTTTTTGAGACTTGTGGAGAAAAATGACATTTTACAATTCTTATCCTTTTTTTTTTTTTGATCGATAATATAGTGTATTATATAGCTTAAAATAGAAAAGTATTACATCCAAGGAGCAGATAGACAATCTGCAATACCAAGGGGTCACACCCCTACTACAAAAAAGAACCCAAACATCATCCTACCCTGACCCATAGCCACAAAAGGGGTCGCTTACATATACAAAAAACCACACAACAAACCCCAACCACCCCAACCTAGCAACGAAACCATCCCAAAGCTTCTTCTCTTGAGAAATTGGGAATACCCCTGCTGGGACCAGCCTCCTGCGCCGCGCTCCCACCACCTGGCACCGTTCCAGGCCTGCTTCCACACAGCGACCCACGCTCCACCACCTTCGCCGATTTCTTTGGAAGCTGGTGCCAAACCAAAGACCTCCCATTCTCATCTAGGGGGGCCTCGGATCGAATGGGAGTCACCTTCCCATGGATCTTAACATGTTTAGTCGGCCCCAACTGGCAAACAAAGTTCACGATCTTAGCCCAGCCATTTCTTGCGTCCTCCTCCTGCGAAGCGATCGACCGAGACGTCGACTAGATGACAAAAGGCTGCAGCTCCCCAACGACCACTCCAATCCCCCTGCTCGGGCCCTCCTCCATCTTCAGCCCCACACTAATGACAGCTCGGGCCACCACATCTTGCAAGCCTCCTGCCCATTTGGGACTTAAGACTAGGGAAGTAATTCGTTGCACTTCCTCAGTTGACTTCCCCATCTGCAGGGCCAAAGCTGTAAAAAGAGATGAAATGTCGAGATTAGTTCTAGGTTGCCAGTCTTGAGTAAGAAATTCCTCTCCCAACATTATCCTAACTGCCCTCCAGAAGACGTCATCATCCACTCTGAAGATGTTTGAAAGCCTGATCCTCAAGACCGACCCACGAAAGGCAGGCAATTGTCCATCAGATTCCAAAGAGAAATTTGCTTCCATCCTATCTCTTAGCTGCCTAGAATAAAACCCTGATCACTCTGCCAAACACCAAGCTTTCACCACAAAATGCCAGGAATCAAAACACAAGGGCCTTTAAAGCGTCCTCCATCACATGTCATGAGAGCTTCACACACTTCGCATAACTCCCAACATCATCATCGATCACTCACACCACTCGCCTCCATCATCAACCAACACCTCAAGGCCACTTGTAGCAAAATTGAAAAACACACACCACAAGGGACTTAAATTCCCGTAGGGCCAAGGTTACGAATAGACAAAACAAATCCAGCTTGGGTTCACTTTTCAAAAAAAGCCATCAACTCGAAATCTTACTCAAGAAGACTACACTCTCTAAAGTCCTCAAACAAACTAAACATATTTTCCAAGGAACCATTTGCTCCCAATTTGGAAAGTTTATCAACTTCCATGTTTGCTTCTCGAAGAACATGAGTTACCTTAAAATCTTCAAATTCGTTCAGCAAAAGTTGCATTCTACGCACCTGCTTGTCTAAAAACCACGCTTCCATTTGCCCATGAGCTATTCCATTCACCACAACCTGAGAATCACCTTCCAAATGAAGTTTCTTGACTCCCAATTTCCTAGCCATTAGGATTGCTTCCAACGCTGCTTGACATTTAGCAACATTGTTCGATCCATCCACCAATCTCTTGGCCGCAATGACCAGAATGTTACCCCGATCATCATGAGCAATCACCCCAACACCCAAGGTTCCTGGGTTGCCCCTCGACGCTCCATCAAAATTAATCTTAGTCCACCCCTTCTCAGGCGAAGTCCACTCCAGGATTGAATTGCCCTTACTCTGAAGATTATCCCTCAGCAACCCATTAACAGGCCATTCTTATCCTTTTTATTGTTGTTATGTTGATGATAGCGTTTTGTAACTAGGGTTACAAGTCCCTTCAAAACTAGTTTGATCCTTAATAAAAACATGTTACAATTCTTATGTGATTTTTTTTGTAAGCACCACTAAGGGAGTAGCTCCCATTCCATTGAAACAAAAGAGAAGTTACAAAACTATAGTTGAGCTCAAATCAAAGAGTCTCACAACTACGTTAAATACATCATTCTTGAGTGTTGGTGTAAATAAATATTCATCATGGATATTATTACACTTTAATTAAGTTGACTTAGGATAATGCATCTCTTTGTAGTTTGGATATGAGACACTTAGGGAAGTGTGCACATAGGGATATAGCTTGTAGGAGAAATTCCACCTTTTGTGGTCTTATCTTGCTGTTACACTCCACATTCGGTGGGTCATCCACCTCTTGTGGAATATTATATTATTTCTCCTACCTACCCCTAGTATTTCTTACCTACCCTTGTTTCTCATTGGGCCACATGTCATGATTGTGTGCTTGTATATCCATATGGCCTTGCCTATATAAGAAGGCTCATATTCATTGTATTGGTTAATCCAGTTGATCATTTGCATATTGATGAAAATACAGTTTGTTCTTGTCATTCTATTGTCTCTCTTTTATATTTTTCATTGTGCCCTTGATCTTGGCAAAATCTCACATGGTATCAGAGCTATTGGGGCTTCATTGATTGGTTTTGGGAGACATCTTAGAAGGTTTCTATTTTTGGATCTGAGGTTATGCACATTTTGGAGGCATCCTAGAGCATTTTTTACCTCACCATTGCGCCCAGGAGGCCATTTCCATAACAATCGAGTATAAACTCGACCTATTTTGGCAAAATTCAAATTTTGGGTGTTGGAGAAAGTTTTTGCCCAATTCGGGCAGTATGGTACGAAATTTTTGGATTTAAAAAAAAAAAAAAAAATTTCTAAAAAATAATTTTCTAGTTGAAAATATGCGCACAGTCAACTTGGTCCATGGATGCGATGACCATTTTGATGGTCAGACGACCGTCAAATTTAACACAGTGTTTTGCTGACATCAACATTTTTTGAAATTTTTAGACCCTCTCCATTGAGTAGTTTGGATTTTTGGGTCAACTTTGGAGGCTCATAACTTGCTCAATTTTGCTCCTTTTTGGGTGCAATTTTTTTTTATTTGGGCTAATTTTTTGTGCTCTATGTAGTGGTGTGGTTATTTTCTGATTTTGGTGCATAGGTTTTTTGTAATTTTCACATTCTCTCAGTTGTACCTGTCTAATCCTCAATTTTGCAACTTCAAAGGCTTCGTTTGAGCTCATATGACCTCCTTTTCAGGTGCCATTTTTTTTGAAATTGCATATTTTTTTTATCTACTTTCATAATCTATGATCAATTTTCAGAGATTTTGACTGGATATTTTACTTTCAGATATTGGTCTTTTTTGGCCTATTTGGTACTTGTAATTTGCTTGGATCTTAGTTTAGATCTCTTGCATTATTAGTTTGAGTTTCCTTTGGCCTCTTTGAGGCAGTTGTAAAGTTGAAGTTAGAAGTCCACTTTGCCATTTTTTGCAAGTGGCCCATTGTACACGCACTAAGTATAAAGTGTCAAATCATCATTTGGGGGGGTTCTTTGATTGAGTGAATTTTTTTTGGGGGGGTTCTTGTGTGATTTTGCCTCTCTTTCCTTGCGCTCTTTCATTTTTGTTGCAATGAGTCCTCATAAATTTCCACCTTTAACTCCACATAATTATGCATCATGAAAAATTAAAGTATGGAGCAAATTAATGGAAAAAGGTCTCATGCATTACATAGATGGAACAATAGTAGCACCACCTGATCCTAAGGCTGATCCTAATGCTCAATTAGAATGGCTCGCTAAGAATGTATGGCTCTTGGAACTTTGTGTAAGTATGTTTCAGATGACCTCATTTTTCACATTGAGAAGTGTACTAGAATCAAAGAGGCTTGGGATATGTTTAAGAAATTGTATGGTCAAGTTGATGAAATCAGAGGTTACAAGATTGACAATGAGCTCACCAACTTGGATCCCAAGAGTTTTGTTACAATTCAAGATTATGTCACCAAAGCAAATGAGCTAAGAGCAAAGCTTAAGGATTGTGGAATTGACAAAAAGGATGCTCAATTGATATTCAACTTGTTGGACAAGCTTGCACCATAATATGCAGCATTTGTTTCAAGCTTCCAAACTCATCGTTTGATAGTGGGGAGTTCCTATATTATGCCTTCATATGATGCTTTCACATAAATGTTGATATTGGAACAATCTAAGTTGTTGAACATGGGGCTTCTCAAGTCTTAAAAGTCCACAACTTTGGTGGCTAATCAAGGGAGTTAAGGGAGTCAAGGCAAAGATTTCAAGAAGAAGAAGAAGCAATCTAAGTCAAAGCCACAACAAGAAAAAGGACAATAATCCTCTCCATCACAAGGTGATTTTTCATCCTCTTCCAAGAAGGGGACTCCACCTAAGAAGGATAAACCAACTTGTTCTTATTGCAAGAAGTATGGTCATGACGAGCATCAATGCTACACCAAGAAAGTTGATGAGTTGAAAAAATCTTCTTAAGAAAAATAACATCAACTTGCCATCCACCTACAACAAGAAGGATTCATCTCCTTCCTCTTCGTCATTGTCTAAGGGAAAAGGGCAAGCATTTGTGGCTACAACAAGTTCTCCACAGCAGTGGATACTTGACTCAGGTGCCTCTTATCACATGGTTTCTACAAAGGAGCATTTTTCTTCATTGGAGCCATCAAAGGTACCTCACATTTACATAGGTGATGATACACAAGTTGAGGTTGAAGGGAAAGGTTCGGTTGACATGGATGATGGAACATTTGAGAATGTTCTCTATGTTCCTAACTTATCTACCAATCTTCTCTCTATCTATCAAATCACTCACTATGGGAATGGGAAAAAAGCTGAGTTTATACCTGATTCAGTTGTGGTAAAGGAACTTGATAATGATTCCTTGGTAGCAATGGGACAAGTCAATGACAACTCAAGGCTTTATTCATTCTCCCATTTTTTGTCAAGTTCTCCTTCTAGGGCTTTGCTTACTCATTCAAATTCAGAAAGTAAGATATGGCGTGAGCGGTTTGGTCACCTCAACTATCGCTATCTTCAACAACTCAACACTAAAGACATGGTCATAGGTCTACCTTGAATTATTTTTCAGAGGGTGTATGTTCAGGATGTTTCATGGGAATGCATCTCGAGGAGAAGTTTGATAAGGGGAAATCTTGGAGAGCTTTGGAAGTTCTTCAACTTGTTCACAACAATGTAGCAGGTCCATTTCCAACACCTTCATTTAGTAAGGCCCACTATGTGATCACCTTCATTGATGACTACTCCCGCTTCACTTGGGTCTACTTTCTTATTCATAAGAGTGAAATATTTGATAGATTTCAGGGCTTCAAGACTCGTGTGGAGAAGCAATCTAGGAAAGTAGTCAAGATTCTTCATACAGATAATGGAAGGGAATATGTGAACAAAAGACTTGAGGATTTTTGTACATTTGAGGGGATTGATCTCCAGCATTCTATTGCATACACTCCACAACAAAATGGAGTTATAGAGTGCAAGAATAGAACTCTCAAAGAAATGGCTAGCTGTATGATACATTCACATTCTCTTGATCCCACCTTTTGGGCAAAGGCTATCAGTTGTGCCACACACATTCAGAATCGGGTTCCTCACAAAGCTTTACAAGGTATTACTCCTTTTGAGGCATGGGTTGGTAGGAAACCGATTGTGAGATATTTCAGAGTCTTTGGGTGTCCAGCATGGGCTTGCATGCCTCTGCATAAATGCAAGGCATTGGAACCTTAGAGTAGGCCTTGCATATTTGTTGGATATCCTGAGGGTGTTAAGGCATATCGATTGATGGATCTTGAGACACATGAGGTGTTCATTGAGAGGAGTGTTCATTTTGAGGAAAGCTCTCATAGCTTAGCCTCTCTACCTCCTCCACCTTCCTCCATTGTGGATAGTGATGCTAGTGATTCAGATGATGAGACTCCTTCAACTCTGACTCGCAGGGTTACACCTCCGCAGGGTCCACTTGTAGTTGAGGAGTCTCATTCTCCACCTCCACCTAGACCTCGTTGGGCTTGACAAACACTTGAGTCAGCGGGTTCTCTTGTTGGGGATCCTTCAGATACATAGAGGACTCGATCACAACATCGGGACCTTCCACATGCATTCATTTCTACCACTTCTGATCCGTAGACATTTCGGCAAGCATCAGGGGTTCCTGAGTGGGACCAAACTATGGAAGAAGAGTATAGTTCCTTGATGAGGAACAACACATGGGATTTAGTCCCTCTCCCTAAGGGGAGAAAGATGGTTCGATGTAAGTGGATCTATCAGACCAAGCTTGCAACAGATGGTAGTATGGATAAGTATAAGGCTCAACTTGTTGTGAAAGGTTTCTCTTAGGTTCGAGGTGTTGACTATACTAAGACCTTTGTGCCCATAGCCAAGATGAACTCCATTCGCTTGACACTTGCTATTGTTGCAACTCATGGTTGTGATGTACATCAGATGGATGTGAAGAGTGTTTTTCTTCATGGGAATCTTGATGAGGAAATTTATATGGAGCAGCCATAGGGTTTCATCCAAGATTCATCCTTGGTTTGTAGACTACGAAAATCTCTCTATGGCCTTAAGCAGGCCCCTAGGGATTGGTACGCCAAGATGGATTCCTTTCTTCTCTCAGCAGGGTTCACCAGGTGTCATTCTGATCTGAATGTCTATATTTTGTGACAGGACGACTCTCACTTGATAATTATGCTCTATGTTGATGATTTGAGCATTATAACACCGCATCCATCATTAGCAGGGTCAAATATGCTTTGCATGAAAGATTTTCTATGACTGACTTGGGTCTTTTGCACTACTTTCTCGGGATAGAGATTTCACAGTCACCTTCCGGGATTATACTATCGCAGCCCAAGTATGCTCTTGATCTACTTGCATGCTTTCATATGGCTAATTGTAAGCCTACACCGACTCCCTTTCTTTTGGGAGTCAAGCTTGAGGCTCAGTGCTCTTCTCCACCAGTTGATGCCACATTGTATCGTCAACTTGTGAGTAGTCTCATCTACTTGACTCACACACGCCTTGATATTTCATTTGTAGTTGGTATGGTATCCCGCTTCATGCAGAAACCATATGAGCTTCATTGGAAAGCTGTCAAATGCATCCTTCATTACATCCAGGGTACACATCATTATGGGATTCACTATGCAGCAGGCACAAGACTTCGCTTGGTTGGTTACACAGACTCTGATTGGGCTGGCGATCTTGATGATCGTAAGTTTACTTCAGGTTACAGTTTTCACCTTGGTTCAGGCCCCATTTGTTGGCAGAGCAAGAAGCAACATGCTATTGCTCTCTCTTCGACTGAGGCTAAGTATCAAGGAGCTGTTAACGCAGCGACTCTGACCATTTGGCTTCAATAAATTATCACAGAGTTTGGGTTCACAACTCCACGACTGACAGTTCTACATTGCGACAATCAGAGTGATATTGTTATGTCGAAGACCCGATCCACCATCAGCGAACCAAACACATCGAGATCCATATGCACTACATCCGAGAGTTGATTCAGGAGCATGTCATTGATTTGCAATATTGTCCTACAATGGATTAGGTTGTTGACATCTTTACCAAACCTTTCACCGAGAGTAAGTTCCAGCAGTTGCGAGCTCTCTTGGGGGTGCGGGATGTCTCATTAGGGGAGGTCATCTGACTTCTCCTTCCTCTCTTATGGGGGGACTTTTTCCTCTTTGAGGTTTTGTCCTTCTTTGAGAGTCTTTTGTAAATTCATCTCTCTTTTGGGGGGGAGTTTTTTCCCACTGGGTTTTCTCCCTTTCTCTGTTTATGAGAGATTGCATTGCATAGTTTTGCTCGCATTTGCATATTATACATGGGTACCTATCATGGCCTCGTAGCCAGGACTCATCTTGTATTGTTGACTTGAGTCTTCGTTCCCATAAGTTGCACTTAAGGGGGGGTGTTGGTGTAAATAAATATTCATCATGGATATTATTACACTTTACTTAAGTTAACTTAGGATAATGCATCTCTTCGTAGTTTGGATACGAGACATTTGGGAAGTGTGCACATAGGGATATAGCTTGTAGGAGAAATTCCACCTTTTGTGGTCTTATCTTGCTTTTACACTCCACATTCGGTGGGTCATCCACCTCTTGTGGAATATTATATTATTTCTCCTACCTACCCCTAGTATTTCTTACCTACCCTTGTTTCTCATTGAGCCACATGTCATGATTGTGTGCTCGTATATCCATATGGCCTTGCCTATATAAGCAGGCTCATATTTATTGTATTGGTTAATCCAGTTGATCATTTTCATATTGATGAGAATACAATTTGTTCTTGTCATTCTATTGTCTCTCTTTTATACTTTTCATTGTGCCCTTGATCTTGGCAAAATCTCACATTGAGACAAACTCATATTCTTATGTGATTCTTATTTTCTATAACTTTTAACCAAATATATTACTTGTTTGTGTCTTCTCTTTCTAGTTGAGTGATACACCCTTCTTTTTTCTTTCACTAAGAACTCTATACCACCATAACCTTTTCCATTCCTCAATGCCTTATTCCAAGCCACCAAATTCATGTAACCTTTTAACATAGGTCTCTTGCAACATTCATGTTCATGATTTCCTATGAGAAAAACTATATCTCTACTTCTATAATAGATCCTAACCCAAGTCCCCTCCTACACGGA
Organism: Cryptomeria japonica; assembly: GCF_030272615.1. Classification (NCBI taxonomy): domain Eukaryota; kingdom Viridiplantae; phylum Streptophyta; class Pinopsida; order Cupressales; family Cupressaceae; genus Cryptomeria; species Cryptomeria japonica. The sequence goes on along the minus strand of NC_081410.1, from coordinate 215,002,234 downwards.
TATCCTCTACAATTACAAAAAACTAAAGTCAAGTAAACCAAGGAAATCCTTGATTACTATACATTTTTATATATAAGACTCAAAGTTGAGTCTTCACCCTTTTTCCCAAAATGACCTTATTGCTTTTCTTCCTACTATAAAATTAAAAGTATTTACTATGGTGTTCACTTGTTGCTTTGTCTCAAACTGGGACCCAAAATTGACAATAATAATTTCTCCATTATATAACAATTCCTATTTGTCATCATTTCTTGTTGCTCTTATTTTTGTCATTTCTTTCCTTCTCACCTCTTTTTGCCTACTAGTTAAATGTTTGTCTAGGAAGGGGGGTGAGCCCTTGAAGAGATTATTTTTGCTTAAATGATGTTGCTTATCATGCACATTTTCCATGACCACTTTTATAGGTTGAACCACCCCCCTTCACAAATATTTCTCACTCTCCTTTCTTGGCAAATTTTGCCTTGCCAAAGCAAATTGTCTTTTAGGAATCACCTACAAGATTTAAAGTGCTTTCATTTTTTCTATAATATCTTACTCCTATAACAATTACATTTGTTTCTATCTTTTCTTTGTTTGAACTCTCTTGCTTGCATTTTTTCAACCTATGTATTTCCTTCCTCTTCTATATGAGAGGGACTATTACTAATTTGAGCCCATGTTCTACCTTCTTTTATTAAACCTCCTCTACTATTTCCTTTTAAGAACACTTTTCACCATTTTTTTGTTAGATTTCTTGCACTTCCCCCTAATTTGATCTAGATTTTTCCTTACCATTACTTGCTCTCATTGAACCTTTCAATATTTGCCAATCTAATTTAATTTTTGACCATTCAAGCTTCCCTACTAAAAAAAATTCTTGTAGCATTGCTACATTTTTCTATAAAACTTTATTATCTTCAAATAAATATTGGTTTGATACTATGATCTCATGGGTTTTATAGTTTCTTTCCCACTCCTTTATTTCTAAAGCCACTAAACTCTCCTTAGTATTTAGGGGCTCTTGCACATAGAACCTAAAGACTAGGTAAGGGGTATAGAAGTAGGGTAGTAAGTTGTTGAATGTTCTCTATTTGTTTTGTCCTTAAACCTTTTACTATTTGATGAAGATTTAAACTTATGACTAAGAATAACATTGTTATCCTTTTGGGACTATTTTCTTCTTTCATGTTCGTATATAAAGCGAGCAAGTATACACTTTAATATGTACCTTGAAACTAGTTTATATTTACCCAAGTCTATTTTCCAATTTTCAATGATTTAATTTTTAGTTGACCTAAAGTGATTTCAACAAAAAAATTCATTTCATTTTTACTTTTCACATTTATTGGTGTTTTGTTTTTCATTACCATTAAAAAGGAAAGAGACAACACAAAATTATTAAGAAAATGCAAAGGACCTACCCGAATCTACTTCAACTAATAGCTAGTCACCTTTACAAGAAACTATTTTAAAAAAACCCAGTATTTCCTATGTTGGCAACAACAAGGAAGAAAAAAATGAGAGAGGGGAGGGGATGAATTAGTTTTCACCAGATTAAACAAACTAAGCGCAATCTTAGATCTGATCAATTGCAGCAAAAAAGAAAGACAACAACAATAACAACAAAACATGTAACACCAATATTTTTGACATGGAGAACCAGGTCAAGGGAAAAACCATGGTGCAAACCTACCCACAATGAGATGATACTCTACAATAGTATGTGTAAATATTACAATGGGGAATGCACATGCATTCATGCACACTGCCTAGAGATCATTGCTCAAAATACAATGACCCAGAAGGCTACAACCCTCGAGGAAGGTTCACTACCTTACAAATATATTCAGACTATAATCCAACAAAGATGAACTGCAGAGATAGCATCTACTAATGTCTAATGACAATTCCAGTTAATCTCATATGTCTGTCATGCAAAACACATTACTCAATACACCACACCGAAAGATGAATTCACTTTCTCGCACATACACCACTCTCTAATAATGCAGACTCAATACCAACACCCAAATTACATGAAGATTACACCCATTTATACAAATCATCAACTTTGACTACAAGGTCAGCTAAACCCTCAACACCTAATTACATCGCACAATACATAAATCAACCACCAAACTAATACAATGTCATAAATAGCATAGCATTGACCCAAATCAACTCCTCGAACACATACCATCACTAAAAATCTCTCCAAGATCAACCACAACACATTATACCACCAAAAATACTGCATAACATGAAGAATATCACCATACCCATAAGATCATCAAGAACATGCATAATGATCAATGTAGACCAACAAAATAAATAGAACATGATTAGAATACCCCCTCAAGCATGTTGGAACCATCTGCTATCGCTGCACCAACACCACTTAATCAAATCTTCATCAATCAACACGATAGCACTCAAGAACACTTAACAATATCAACTCAGACAAGAAAGATAGCTTGTGGAGCATAAAATCATGAACCATCTAAAATGAATATACACACAAACATCCAAAACACTCTCCAAAATCCACAACATAAGATATGACCATACCAGAGCTCAACAGACCAAACACCAAAACATTGCAACACTAAACACTGAAAACCAATCTCCATACCAGAATCCTCAACTCGATCAAATTACCACATAGCATCATGGAATCAATAAAGAATGAATTATCTCTAGTTGATTCAACATAGAAAACATATAAACCAGCCATATCAACTCACTGCAAACACTGGATCGCCAAAATAATTCTCTACAACATCAAAATAAAAGAATATGTTGACATCAATGACAACAACATATCCTACCAACAACAATATCAAACAATCTCCCCTTTTTGCATTGATGGCAACATATGAATGTGAAAAACAATCAATGCAAAGGAATAAATCAACACCAACAAACTCCAACAAACTTCCCCTAAGATTATGCACACAAAGCTCCAAATATAAGGTGGTTTTTCACATGCTTCTCTCCCCCTTTGATAGCAATGCCTAAGACATAAACAGATCAAGCTTCTCTCCCTAAATGAGATAAGAAGGACAAAATCTCCCCCTTAAGATAAACTCACAAATCTGAACAACCCACTAACTACCCCAGTTGAGTAGAAACACCAACTCATCAACCCGGATAAGAAGATAAGATTGTGAAGTCCACTAGATTGATGCATCTCAATGCACCTAGTTCTCATCAAGAGGGGCAGAGACCCCTAACTTGTCTCTCAAATACACAAATGTATCTGCAGACAAAAGCTTAGTAAAAATATCTACAATTTGATCCTTTGTAGATATATACTCCAATTTAACTTCATCATCACTAACTTTCTTCCTCAAGAAATGATACTTAATTGAAATATGCTTTGTTTTAGAGTGCAGTACAAGATTCTGGGAAATATTAATAACACTTGAATTGTCATAGTAAATAATAGTGTTGGATGCAAAATTCATCTTCTATTAAAAAAGTAATCAATTAGAAACAAGGGAAATCACGAATCCCTATCCTAATCAGAATTTAACAAACAATACAATGAAATAACACAATTAAGAAATAGGAATTATAAATCATCAAATCAAATTAAAAACTCCCTATTCTGTGACTGTGTAGAATTTCCATTGCTCTTCTCCTCTTCGTGGTATGATGGCTCTCAGATATTGCGCTGGTAACCTGCAAGTGACACAAAGATTCAAAGTTCGTGATTGTTGAAAATGGAGATTGGATGCTCAATTTATAGAAAATTGGATGAGATTGATTGAAAGGTGGAATAGATTGATCAAGAGGTGTGAACTCAGGTGAGCTCAAATAAAAATTGATAGTTGAACTACTGATTGTAGGAGTGAAACTCAATAGATTGAATAGATTAATTGAGTCAACTGATTGAGAAAAAGCTGACTGAAGGAAGAAAAAGAATGATTGGTGGAAATAAAGAGGATGACAAAGAAAGCTTAATTTAGAAAAAGCTAACTGAAAGATGGAAATAGAAGTTGAAGAGATAAATGATTTAATTAATTAATTTAGCATGTGCTTGCATTTAGATTTAGATTTTTAATTTAATCTTTGCATGAGATATTATTCAAATAATTGAATTTATTAATTCAATTTAGTATTTGAATATATTTAGAACTTGACTTTGATTTTCAATTTGGTTTTTGAAATCATGCACATCTAATTGAATTTGGAAGAAATTAGAAGAATGTGAAATTAAATGAAATTAGAATTTGGGGATTTGGAAATGAAAAATTAATTATCTAATTAAATAATTTAAAGAAATTATTTAATTATTTAGAAAGGGAATTTAATTAAATAATAAAGATTATTTAATTAAAGGATTAAATCATAATTAATTAAATAACAAATATTTAATTAATATTTAGAAGAGGGTTGAATGATTAGATGATTAGAGATAGAAATTGAAAATTAATTTATTTAAATAATAAAGATTATCTAAATTGGGGAATTAACCATAATTAATTAAATAATAAATATTTAATTAATATTTAGAAAATGATTAAATGATGAAAGAATAAGAAATAGAATAATTAGTAAGATTATGAGGAAATATGAAATTAGAAGAGTAAGATTAATTAAATTAATTAAATAATAAAGATTATTTAATCAATTAGAGGAATACTTAGTACATGATCAATGAGACATTTTTAGGTGTCTACATTTGCCCCTCTTTGAGACAAAGTCGGAACGACACTGTTTCAAAGAAAACAAAAATTTAATTTTTGCCCCAGTATGCCTTGGTATTGTTGTATAGTGTAAATATGCCCCCTCGGAAAAGGTGGTCGAAAAATTCCAAAATTGAGACCATGTTTTCGATATCAGTCAAATGAGCAAGCGCGTAAAATTTCATGTGATTTCGAGATCATTTGAGTAGGCTACGAGGTGTTTGAAGCTGGCAGGGACCACGGTCATCAAGGTGTCAGAAAACCCTAATTTTGAGCTATAAATAGAGATTTTTAGGTTTTCATTTGCTCATTTGCACTTTGGTAATTCCTTGGTTTTCTCTGCAATTTGTGTTCTTTTTTCTGAGTATTTGATCATCACGGCTGGTTATAGAGCTTGATTGCACCTGTCTGACCGAGTACGTTCATATCAGACACCTCCTGGGATTGTAGCATGGTATTTTTCCAAATTTTTCTCGATTTATGCCTGTTTTATGTTTGTTTTTCAAAAAAATTCCATGATCAATTTTTGCTTTGTGTTACGCAATCGCTTATCGAATTTCATGCATTAGTGTTAAGTGTACCGCAAACGCTTTAAATGCTACGCATGCATCCTAAGTGTTACGCATTAGTGTTATCATGCCGCATTCGTGTATACCATTACACATAAGTGTTTATTGTTACACATGCTCCCATTTCATTACGCATTAGCTTTAATCATTACACAAGAGTCATATTTGTACCGCATAAGTAATAACTGTCACGCATTCATTGTATATGTAATTTTTTTGTCATGCGTTTGAAATTTTTTAAGTTTTTCGGGATCCAATATCTGATATTTTGATCATTTTCTCGTTGTAGGAGATCATTGGAGTGTTATACTGCTGACAAAGCAGACCTAGTGGACTTGATCTTCAAGCTGACTTACTAGATGAGGAGATTGAGCATATCCGATAGCTTGGTCTATACCATGTTTTACATTTTCCAGAGGTTATGGCCAACAGGGCCATGATTACAGCTTTGATAGAGCGGTGGCATTCCGAGACCTATTCTTTTCATCTTCCGACTGGTGAGGCATCCATTACATTAGAGGATGTATGGTGGATACTGTGTATTCCCATTCATGGTGAGAGAGTTATATATGACCATGATGATGGCATTGCTTGACTATGTGCACTTTTCGAGTGTGAGATTCAGGATTTCCAGATCAGTGGCCGTTATGACATCCCTTGGGCCCAATTAGACTATGATGACTTGACTATTGTATTATGCAATGTTGTCGGTGGTTTACTGATACCTGACAGATGAGATCATGGGTTTCCAGTTGGATGGGGCAGAGTGCTCCATGATATGATTATGCATCGTCGACTATATGCCTGGGGTCCTTGTCTTCTAGCCATGCTATACTATCAGATGCATGGTATTGTGTACCTGGGATACCGTTCTATCAGTTGTGGTGTTACTTTGCTTCAGACATGGGCATGGGAGCACATTTCTATTTCTAGGCCTGTCATTCATGTAGACTTGCAGCCTGGTGAGCCTTATGGCTTTAGGTATACAACAGGTATCATACACAGGGGTTCAAGGAACACCTTGTACTGGAGACATCAGTTTGACATATTGCAACATTTTATTTGGAGACCTTACTTAGATTCCCTCGGTTGGCCTAATGATGTAGTGCATTTGTCTTTCTACCAACAACAAAGATATCTTATTGGGAGGACCTTTGAGACCCAGTGGATTATCGAGATGTATCTTCCAGGGAGGGTTCTCAGATAATTCGGTGAGGTACAGGTGACACCTATGGTTATTGCCTATTTTGCTTGTGTATCGCAAGAGGTGTCTGATTCAGGTGTGTGCATACAGCCATATGTTGCTTCTGCTGAGTTTGATTCTCTGTAGCCATTGCTCTGGGGTTAGGGTGGAGGTGGAGCGGATCCAGGGATGATAATGGAGTACGATGCATGGTTTGCTAGGCACGGGCTAGTGCCTTTGACTGATCATGTGTTCCGATTACAGCACAACAGATTCACCATCCTAGATAGCGGTTGAGGATAGACGCAGGGGAGAGAGCCGGAGGAGGAGGAGAGGGTGGAGCTAAGGGAGGAGATGGTGGAGATGAGGGAGGAGGTGGGGAAGATGAGGGAGGAGATGGGGGAGATGATGGAGATGAGGATGTAGACATTGGTGGGGACATAGAGTCTATTAGCAGTGAGGACGATGATGATTCTTCTGATTCATCGAGCAGTGAGGATGGAGATGATAATGAGGATATGTCAGAGTTGGAGGATGTGCCTGGTGCTGAGGATGGGGGAGGACAGGTTGATGATGAGCTGGAGACTCTTAGAGTGCAGGTTCAGAGTTTGGAGGACGAGGTCACTAGACGAGATATCGAGCGAGAGATGTACCTTGCAAATTATGGTGACCTTGAGGCTAAGAGAGATCGTCTCCAAAGGGAGAGATACGAGGTAGTGCAGAGATGTCATATTACTATGGATGCCTTCGATCAGCTTTTTAGAGCAAGTACAAATGCACGCAACCAGGCAGATAGGTATTTCACTATTGCGCAGGAGTCTATTTATTATCGGCAGACATATGAGAGAGTCGTCCTTGAGGGTCAGAGAGAGCCTAGCTTTAGTGCATACATGGGGAGGAGATCAAGTAGATCTACTTCACGACGGACTAGCAATGGTGGTGTTATGGGACCACCTCGACATCCTGGGGCAGGATCTAGTGGACAAAATCCACCTACTGACAGAGGCAGTGTTGGTTGATCATGTTATCTGAGCCTTCGGGCTTATTTATTGTATTCACACACATTATCATTTTTGAGTTATATATATGGCATGTGGGTTTTGGTAATGACCTATGTATGTTTAATATGATGTTATGAGTTTTATGATGCATATCTATTTTAATTCTATATGATTCTAAATGCAGTGGTAGTACATGTATGTAGTAATGATGTAAATGAATGCAAATGAATGCAAATGACTCTATAATGAATACTATAATGAATGTAAATGAACTCTATAATGATGAATGCTTTTTGTATGATAATGGTTGAACCAATTTTAACTCAGATATAAATTGAAGAAATGTTAGTCAGATTGATAGAGAGAAAAATTGATGATAGAAAGAATGTTAGAAAGAATGTGATTTAGACAGAAGATGAGAAATCAACAAACTATCAATAAGCAATTGAGATGAGAATAAGAATGAAATTGAATGAATCACGAACCTATGTCACATATTTTATTGCATCAATATATATTCATCACTGAGCCTTATTATTGAACAATGAAGCTTTAGCACATCAGGGTATAAGGAACCAAGATGTAAAGATATCTCATTGAAGAAACAAACACGTAGCAGACAAGGAGTGAACCCTCCATTCTGGGAATTGCGTTAGGGGTCGAGGTATGTGTGGCAATTTCACCTTGATGTGAAGGCTCTTATCACAGACACCCACTAGAGAAATTTCCCTAGAATTTCATTGGTTCACACCACAAACAACAAACAAAGAAAAAGATAATGCCCATCATAGCTCCTCTAGTCACTTGTGGACATCCTTGAGTAGCATAGGAACAATATCTGTTGCCAAATGATAAAAAGATAAAGATTGACCCAGACAAAATTCAGCAGCTATACTGACCTTGTGCCTTCGTTCTCAGTTGTTTGATGTGATGGTTGATAATGTTTGATCTCAGAAAGTTGCGGACCCCGTGTAAGACTGAACTGTCTAATTTTGAGTGTATCCTCTTCTGTTTAAGACAAGATAATGATCACTTTGATATGGATATGATACGATTGATAAGATAGTTTGATCAGTTGATTGCATATGTTTGACTGGATAGTCGTATCCTTTATTAACTTCGTGCGAAGTGCTTGCTAGATATCTGCGAGGGTATTTGTTTCTCACAAGACATTTTATTGCAAGTTTTTCTGATTGATTGATTTTCGATTTTTAGTTCTTTTCCAAGAGCTTTTTCGATGTTTTTGGATTATGTAGATCGATATTTGAATGTTTTTGGTTGATTTTTTTCAGGATCGTATTTGAATGTTTTTGGTTGATCTTTTCAGGATTGTATTTGAATGTTTTTGGTATTTTTAGATTTTTCAATGTTTTTGGATTTTGTGGTTTTCGATTTTTGTGGATTTTGAGTTTTTCACTGTTTTGGGATATTTTTGAAGGACGTTATATGATTTTTAGGATTTTTTCAGGACTTCATACAATTTTTTGGATTTTTTCAGGACTTTATATTATTTTTTGGATTTTATCTGATTTTTAGGATTTTTCCAGTTATGCCCCCAGTGTGCAGACCTATATGAGATGATGATCTGCAGAATGTATATGGAGACAAATGAATTTTGGACATGACCTATGTGAATGCAATATGCAGGATGAAGATGCATTTCCTATTTGAACAAGGTTGATTGTCTTTGTTTTTGCATTGGTAATACACCAATAGAAATGGAGGTGCAAAACATCTCATAGATAAGCGGTCAATTGATCTCCAAGGCCCTTCAGAACATTCATCTCAACACACTTAGTGACTAGGATTTACAAATGGAGATGCGGAAAACTTCCCCATTGGTTCTTGAAACTTTGATCTTCTTTTGCCCATGTGTGTGCAAATACGTTACTTCCCACTCTTGTGTTCACTAAAGATCCTTAGCATCCTATATGACTAGCTACATGATTTTTCTAACTTCAAAAGCATCCCAAATAGAGCCTCGCTACCAGCAAGCCTTGAGAGCTCCTACGAGGTTATAGACTGTAATTTCTCAAATATTGCTCCATTGCCAATAGGCGTTCATAGCCCTGATGGAGTTACTTGCATGTTCCCATAGTCAAGCTTTTTATCGCAATTGTATACATGATATTTCAGTTATATATCATTGCTCTATTTGGCTTTAGATGGATATTTGACATAGCTCTTTTTCTCTTTTTTCTTTTCTTGCCTTGACTTGTAAGTAATGAAACCTACTTGGTTGTGACAATTACAGCGATGCTAAAGTAGAATTTTAGATTTTTCACTAGTCATATGATCAACTAGGTGTCTAGAATAAATTAGAGATCTTATTAATATGTGAGATATAACAATTCATAGATTGTGGGTTAACAAGTCTCAAATAGTGAAATCACTACCCAACCATAAGTAAAGCGTCATCACAGGGTAATGTTGAGAATGAATGACCTTAGAACCTCAAAGAATTCATGTCCGAATATGTAAGAAAGGAAATGACCCTTGTTTTCCTTAGATGCAAACAAATGATAAACTCGAATAACTACCTTGTTTTATTGATGCTTCTATATGCAAATGTGGAAAGTTTAAGAATGTGATGCATTTAAAAAAGAAACTATAGGTGATGTAGTGTTTTAAATGATATGATATGCAATGCAGAAAGTAAAACCTAAACTACACAATGCTTTAGGTATAATATCGCTTAAGGTGCATGTTGTTCATAGGATCAGAGATTGGATCTCCCTCCATGGTAGCCAAATTATAGGCTCCATTGCCTATGACCCTTGTTATAATGAAAGGACCTAGCCAGTTGGGTTCGAATTTCCTTGGCCTTTCTCATTCTGCTAGGTTCCTTTTATTCTCTTTAAGTACTAGATCTCCCACTTGAAAAGTTCGTGGGCGGACCCATTTATTATAAATTTGTCTCAGTCTATTTTGATATCCTTGTAGATGGTTAAATGTTGTTTGTCTTTTTTCATCAAGGGTTTCGAGTTCTTGTAACCTTGCTACCCTGTAGTCTTCCTCTGATATGATGTTCTGTAAGGAGACTCTTAGAGATGGTATTTCTATTTCAATGGGGAGTATCACTTTTGTCCCATAGACCAAGGAATATGGTGTTGCTCCTGTAGGTGTGCGTACTCCTGTTCTGTAGGCCCAAAGAGCGGGATTTAACTAGAGATGCCAGTCCCGTCCTGTGTTAGTGACTACTTTCTTAAGAATTTTCAATATTGTTTTATTTGTAGCCTTTGCTTTCCCATTACTTTGTGGATAGTATGGCATGGAAAATCTCTGTTGTATGTGGAATTTGTCACACAACTCTTTCACTTCCTGGTTTTTAAATGGATGCCCGTTATTTGTAACAAAGCACATTGAAATTCTGTATCTACATATAATGTAGTTGAGCATGAATTTTGCTATTTGCTTTCCAGTGGTGTATGTTAAAGGAATTTCCTCAACCCACTTAGTAAAGTATTCAGTGGCTGTCAAGATAAACTTGTGCCCATTAGAAGAAGTAGGGTTGATTTTACCCACTAGATCTAATCCCCATTGTGAAATGGCCAGGGTGATGTGATGGGTTGAAGATCTTGTGCTGGTGCATGAATAAGGTCTCCATGCATTTGGCATTGTTTACACTTCTGTACATACTTGTAAGCATCTTTTTCCATTGTTGGCTAGTGATACCCTGTTCTCAACAATTTCTTTGACAATGGCGGACCACTTTGGTGAGCCCCACAGATTCCATCATGGACTTCTTTTAAAGCAAGATGTACTTCATTCTCATCCAGACATCGGATAAGAGTTCCATCGAAACCCTTTCTATACAAAGTATCAGCTATAATGGTGTATCTAGATGCCTGACGAATACAGGTCTTCTTTTGATTTTTGGACAGATCCGGTGACATGTATTGGGTGTGTAAATATGTATATATTTCATTGTACCAAGGTGATTCTGGACCCATAATTGTACATACATAGTCTGATAGGGGAGTCTCATATGCAGGTAACATTAACTATTCTATGATAAACTCAAACTGAGTTTTGTTAGCAGGCATATTCAGAAGAGATCCTATGGTTGCCATGGCATCTACTGCCTTGTTTTGTATTCTTGGGATTTGTTCAAAGGTAATTTTGTTGAAGTGCTCCTTGTAATCTTCGACCAACTTCTTATAAGGCATGAGTTTGTCATCCTTTGTGTTGTAATCATCATTGACCTAGTTTACAATCAACTGTGAATCACCATAGACCTGTAACTCTTGTATTTTCCATTGTACGGCTGTATGAAGCCCTATGAGGAGAGCTTCATATTCAGCCATATTGTTGGTGCATGGGAAATTGATCCTAAAGGACTTGGGTATAACATCCCCTTGAGGAGTAATGAAGAGAATGCCTGCTCCAGATCCGTGACTTGTATATGACCCATCAAAGTATAACTTCCACATTACTGAGGTAGTTAATGCAAACACGGATTCATCTAGAAAGTCTATCAACAACGGATGACTGTCCTATATAGGAGTCTTTGCTAATTGATCTGCTATGATTTGTCCTTTGATGGCTTTTCTGTCTATGTATTCTATATCAAAATTGCTCAAGATCATAACCCACTTAGCCAATCGCCTGGTCAATGTTGCTTTGCTCAATAGATACTTGAGTGGGTCAAAGTGTGCAATGAGTTGTACCTTATGACTCAACATGTAATGTCTGAGCTTTTGTGATGCAAAGATTACTGCTAAGCATGCTCGCTCTATGGGGGTATAATTAAGCTCATAGCCGATTAGAGTCCTACTTATATAGTAAATGGCTCATTCTTTTCCATTTTTGTCATGTTGTGCCAATAGAGCTCCTAGAGCTGAGTTCATTGCTGATATGTATAACAATAGAGGTTGTCCTAGAGTAGGAGATATTAACACTGGTGTGTTCAAAAGATAATCTTTCAGAGCTTGGAAAACTTCTTGGCATTGTTCTGTCCATTTAAAAGTAACTCCTTTCCTGAGTAAATGCTGGAATGGGTGACACTTATCTGCCAACTGTGCTATGAATCTCCTTATGGATTGCAATCTTTCTTGTAACCCTTTAAGTTGTTTAAGTGTTGACGGAGGTTACATATCAATGATTGCCTTGACCTTGGCAGGGTCTATTTCAATTCCTCTATTTGATACTATAAACCCTAACAGTTTACCTACTGTTATGCCAAACACACATTTCTTCGGGTTTAATCTGACATTATACTGTTCCAACCGATCAAATATCTGTGTAAGAATTGTAAGGTGACTTTCCCTGGTTTGTGATTTAGCCAATATGTCATCCACGCAATCTTCCATTATGTTATGGATCATGTCATGAAACAACATTTTCATGGCTCTTTGGTATGTTGCTCTGGTGTTTTTAAGACCAAATGGGATCACATTCCAACAGTACGTTCCCCATGGGCATGTAAAGGTCATTTTATGTTGATCTTCTGGTGCAATTTTAATCTGGTTGTATCCTAAAAAACCATCCATTAAGGATAGCATTTTATTTCCAGTTGTTAGGTCAACTATCATGTCGATATTGGGTAGCGGGAAGTCATCCTTAGGACAAGCTTTATTTAGATCTCGAAAATCAGTACAGATTCTTATGCCTCCCATGGGCTTAGTCACAGGTACCAGGTTGGATATCCATTCTGCATAGTCAATAGGTCTAATAAAACCTACATCCAACAACTTTTGTAGTTCTATTTTAACCAGTAATGCAATACTTGGATGCATTTTTCTCAATTTTTTCTTGTAAGGTTTAACTCCTGGTATCAATGGTAAGTGATGTAACACTAATTCAAAGTCTAAGCCCGACATGTCTGAATAGGACCAAGCAAAGTTGATAGGTCGTTGCTTGAAAAAATGAATGAATTTGTCTTTTTCTTCTTTGCTCAGTGATTTTGCTAGATGGATGTTATGTACAACCTCCCCTTCTGCTATGTTTACTTCTTATGTTTCCTCCATAAGTAATGCTGAACTTTCTCTTTCCATAGGAAGATTACCCAAGTCACTTTTGTCATTATGGGTGGTTTGATCCTTATCTTCTGTTGGAGAAGTAATTTCTTCTCCAAAGTATGTAGTTCTATTTAGGTCTATAGCAAACCCTGCTTTATGATCACCTTGCCGAAATCCCTCTCTGACTCCTAGAAATTTTGAAATTGCTTCGTCATTTTCAAACCAATCCAGCATTGGTTTTCCTTCTTGCCCCCAATCAATCAAGTGTGAATATAGTAGGGGTAAATTAGTACTCCTTTCTTTAGTAGACTCTGATAACATGAGGACTTGATTGTTTGACTGACTTTGAGTATCTTCGTCCTGTATAAGCCTTATTTGATTCCTTAATATTACACTACCTGGTGGGCTAGAATCATGGAGTGATAAGAATTCGTAATCATGAGAGTCTGTCTCACTTTCAATATATGTTTCATCATATGAGTTATCATCACTTATTTCTTCTTGTTCCTATCCCTGATTCTGTTGTAGATTGACTGGTCTTCTTTGCATATTAGTGACCCTTCTTAAGCCTGGTATGAGCCTTTGCAATCTTTCTTCATCTATTTCGTTAGGTTGAGCCTGAGTTGCTTCTCGTGGTAGAAGTAGTGACAATAACCATGGGTGGGATTCAGGTTGTGGGGGTAATCCTGCATCTGTTGCCACATTAGCCTGTACTGTTGTGTCAATAATTGCATCATTTTGTAACTCAGTGGTAGGTTCTTGCAAGAGTTGTCTCATGTATTCCCCATCTGATTCTGCACTTGGTGATGTATGTACCCGATGACTCATTTGAGATGAAGATGGAAGCGCCTGTGTGGACAAATTCCTGTGTGATATGTAATCTATTATTTTGCTTGGTCAATTTATTATATCAAGAGTACACTATCTTTCTTTGGTAATATGTTGTACATGCTTGTATCCCAATCCTTGATTCCCTGGATTAGCATTAGGAACAACAGGTTGTAGTCTTCCTTGTTTTTGTAGCCCAAGGCCTGTGGTACCAGCATATCCATGTCTTTGGAGTATTTTGAATCCATTTCCATACTGATTTGTGTGTATTCTGGGTATTTTCATATGATCTTCTTTTCTATATATCCAATGATTAACATCTTCGTTCAAGGAATCTTCCTGTAAGTCACCCCATCTAATGAAAGAACATGAATCTGTGTATTTGACAATTTCTTTTCCTTTGTCCTATTTTTGCACTGTATTTTGAGGTTTCCCAAAGGACTTAGGAGAAAGAGACAATTGTTTCCCACTTAAAGTATTTGCAATAGAGTACTCTCCACAACCTATATCCTTTATTTGTAAGGAGGATGTTGTAGGCATATCTTTTTTTGTTTTTGTGATCTTTAATGTTTCCAGCTATGTAGTGAGAGGTGCAACCTGATTGATAGGTACCTGATTCTCGACACTGTCTTTCAGATAATTGCAATGTTGGAACGAATTTGGATCACCCTTTATGGTGATTTCAATACCATTGTATGGGAATTTGACACACTGATGAAATGTGGATGGTACTGCTTGCATGGTGTGAATCCATGGACGACCCAATAACATGTTATATCCCAGCTCTCTGTCCAAGACTTGAAAAGTGACCTCTATTGTTATTGGTCATACTTGTATAAGTAATGTTACAATGCCTTTAGATGGACGTTCTTCGTCATCGTAAGCCTTGATATTTATCCTTTTGGAAGAATCAATGTGAAGTTCAGAATATCCTAGTGCTTTGACCAACTTTAAAGTACAAATGTTGAGACCGACTACCCATCTATAAGTACTCTTCTGATTCTTTTCTTATGAATGTAAGCTTCCAAAAGTAGTGGGTCATTATGAAGCAATTTATCACTAGGAATATCTTATTCTGTGAATGCAATGCGTGTGCCTTGTGTCAAACTTCCTACCATAGACTAGAAGGCATTTTCATCTATATCTCTATCCACTACTGAATCTTGAAGTGCTTTGTCTAGTATAGCTCTATGATTAGGTGAAATACGCAATAGTTCAAATAATGATATCTGTGCCAGAGTTTTCTTAAGTTTCTCAACTACATTGTAAGTCCCTACTGCTGGTGGTTGATTTTGTGGTATCCCTTGTAAAGTTACGTTTGATCTGCGAGTAACCACTGCATAGTCTCTGTCTCTGGGAGTAATTGTGATTGTAGCAATTGTATCATTTGTATCATAGGCTGTCTAATCAATATTTATGTTAAACCCCTCTTCATAGTCTTGATGTGTCTGTTTGACATCCATAATATGTTCTATGAGTTCATCTTCAAACCAACCTGAGTGAGATGGTTGATCATGTCCCCAGTCTCTGAGACAAAGATTTGTATCATCATCATACTTTGGTGCTTCAGATATCATGCAAATTTGGTTATCATCTCTATGAGTGTCTTGATATTGGTCCTCTTGATCAAGTGTTTCTTGTGAATCATTGTTTGTTGTATCTCCCGAGCTAATGACATGAATAGTGTAGTCGTATGAGACCTTTGTGTAGTTAGCCGTATTGTCTTGGGTACCTGATGTGGTAACTTTTCCCTTGTCATGCTTAACAAAAGGATCCTTAAAAATCATATGATTTGTGTTTGCTGAGGTCTTATCAGTATCAATTGTGATGTCCCCTTGGTCTATCATATCTTGGACCAAGTTTTTCAATTTGTAGCAACTTGCCGTTTTGTGACCTTTAGTCCTATGATAATTGCAAAAATCATTATCATTCCACCATGTGGATTTGAAAGGACCTAGTTCATACACTCTTACTTGAGGTAAAGTGATCATGTTTGTATGTATTAACTTTTTGAGCACCGACTCAATTGGTTCTCCTAAAGGTGTGTAATTTCTTCTTGGAGCGTTTACCCTGGGGTATCTTGTGTTCGTGTTTTGCGTAGCATTTACATTTGCTGATGTTGTGTTATTCCTTGTATGTGGATTTGTGGACTGACTCGTTCCCAAAGATAAAATGAGTTGAGTTCTATTTATTGTTCTGGCGTCTACAATACCATCATTGGTCACATTTTTGTTTTTCGACCAAAACTTAGATTTGTCATTGTTGTTGGTGTTGCCATACTTAATAAGACCTTGTTCTACTAATCCCTTCTCACATTTGAGAGCCTTTTCTATGATTTGTTTGAATGTGGTTAGACATTGCATTTGTATCGGATATTTAATCTTAGGAATCAAATTTTCTGTAAACATATCCACTTGCTCTGTTTCTGGGATAACTGTCTTGCACCTCCTATAGAGAGCCCTCCATCGTTGTATGAAGGATGCAAATGTTTCATTCTCGTATTGTTTAGCGGCACATAAGTCCATCAAAGTAACCAGGGTGTCAATGTTGTGTGAGAAGTTTGTAATAAATTGTTCAGCTAATTCTCCCCATGATGTGATGGTTGGTGGTAAATGTGAAAACCATTCTAAAGCCGGACCTCCTAGACTTTTAGGAAATAGTCTCATTAGATAAGTATCTTCTGAGGCAACTTCTATACATGCCGTAAAAAATTCTCTGATATGATCTCTAGGATCACCCTTCCCTCGATATCTGTCAAATTTGGGCATTTCAAAAAGTTGTGGGAAAGGTGGCATGTATAATGTGTGATCGAATGGATAAGGACATAGGTCCTGCATTGTGTAGCTCTTTTTATCATTACTAGTTTGCATGGTTGTTATTTGTTGTTGCAAACTCTGTATTTGTTGTGTTAGAATATCTGTTTGTGTCAAAGGTATACCTTGTGTTTGTGTATGTCCCACAAAAGGATTCGTGGTTGCATAATGTTTAGGGGAAAAAGTGACACTAAGCAAACATGCCCTAATCTCACTTTCAATCACACACTTGTGGAATACGAAAGAGCCTAGAGGTATCACACAATTGGCTACTTCTTTTTGTGGAAGAGAGAGCCACGGGCTACCTATTAGGATTTGTATTCCTTTGTTGCAAATGATAGATAAAATGATGCAAGTTCAACTACTAGCCCTAGAGTGCAAGTATGAACTACTAACAAGATTGCAAGATTGAGATTAAGTGATGAAAAGCTATAAACACAAGGATAAAAGGAGAATGCAGATGTGTACCCAGAGTTAAAATCTGAGTGGAAATGTTCGGGACGGGGGCGCATGTGCCACTGACCTGATTCTGCACCTGAAACTGCTGTTTTACAACCTGGAAAACTGTCGGAAAGTGCTGAAAACTGTTGTTGTCTGAGGGACCAGGGTGCCCAGTGCCCCTATCCTGTCAGGACTAGGGTGCCCCATGCCCCTGTCCTAGGTTTCCGCTCTGCAATTCGGTGTGTTGTCCCGTCTCAGTCTGCTCCTGTCGGATCTGCAACTTGCAGCGTCCTTCGAATTCGAAAATCTGCACTTATATCTGAAAAGGGATGGTGGGCGGCTATATAGGGTTTTGCCTTAGTCAAACCCCCGCTTTGGTGATTTCCACCTCCATGAATAGCCAAGTTGTATTGAAAAAGTAGTGTGTGTGTAGACTTTGTGTGTGTGCAAGATCCTAAAATGCAAGTAAGCAAACTAGAGCAACCTAGAAAGTAAACCCTAATTGCTTGCAAATGATAATGTAAATGCTCTAAATCAAGATGCAAAGTGATATAAAGCATGAATACAAATGATATAATGAGGCTTATGCAAAGACATGAAAACAACATGAAATCATACCCAACCCCAAGGGAGGGGTACAAGCCAATCTTTAGTCGGTGATCCCTTATTGCTCTTCAATGCCTTCAAAGCCCTAAATGGATGAATGAAATTGATGAACGCTTGATGGATGGATGTTGAATGTTGTTGAAGTCTTCAAAGATCTTCTCTTTCGCTGCATAGAAGGTCCTTGAAAACCAAAATCTGGATCCTTTCAAATGAAGAAAGAGAGCTCTTATATATGAAACCCTAGGTCTTAATTTCAACTTTTGGCCGACCTAGAGATTGAATCTCCTGCCAATTTCTTGGGGTTAAGCTTTATTTTATGATTGGATTGCGCTCCTAAAATTTCGGGAAAAATGTCTGGGACCATGTGCACTCCGGGCGCCATGGTCCCGACAACTTTTCACCAAATTTTCAGGGCCGTCGGATATGATGATTTTAGAGAGAATCCCGAAGTTATAGGTGATTTCGAGATGTTTTGACCCCCGAAATCAAGCCCCCAAGTTCAAAATAGGACCTAATTAGGGTTTTTGATTAAATGATGTATTGGAGGAATAAAATGAAAGGGGCACACTTTAATGAAAAGGGCCCAACCTTATTATATGGGAGATGATAAAATAGAACCTTAGACCTAATTAATTTAATTAATTAAGTGCTAAATGGGAAATGCAATGCAAAATGCAAAATGCGCCAAGGCGGGTGCTAAACTAGGTGTGAAAATGTACCACCCTAGCAAGTGCGTACAATTTACGACGCTACACATAACTAGGAGGTTGTTGGAAGGTACCAAGATTATAACCTTGTTTGTTGTGCGTTCCACTAGGTCCTGTGAAATAGGTGATATGCGAACCCATGTTTGGTTGAGTTGTACTTGTTATATTGGCAAGACCTAAATTTGCATTTTGATAACTATATGTGGATCCCATGGAATAGGAAACTGGAGGTTGGGTTGCACTAGGTGTTGAGACACTTGATATTATTGGTATGCTCTGTGATGGTATACTAGCATTGATTGCTGAGGATGACACACTTGTTTGAAAGTTTGCAATTGTGTTGACATTTGTTTGGATAGGTACGTTTTGAGGAAAACTAGAGGTCATTGCTTGTATTTGTGTCAAGGGTGGTGTTTGACTGTTATCTTGACCTAAAGTTTTTCCTAGTGGTAAAATCTTTGTGACATCAAAATCCTCAGGTAGTTTTGCCCCATTTTGTATTAACAACAAAAGATATTGTCCCTATTGCTATGTATAAGTGCATCTAAGATCATGAGGACATGTGGGTCTTGTTGTGTAGACTCAATTTCTTCTTTTGTCAAATGTTGTTGTAATTCATTTATGGTGGACATTGTCTGTGTACCTGAGTGTTGACCTGTTGACATGTCCATGTTCCAAGTAGGGTTTATAGACTGTGTGTTGTTCGGATCCATTATTCCTTTCGCTTTCTGGGACCTTGTGATTGGCATCTAAAATTGCTTATATGAGGGTGGTTCTATGCAAGACGATGACCTAACACTAGACAATAGACGTAAATATGAGGTATGCATGACTATACTAGACTCTATTGAGGATTTTGATGTGAGACCTTTTTAACATTTCTAGATTTCTCTAATGCAAGTCTTTCCATTTGTTGATGAAGTTGTTCAGCCTCAATCTCTCTAGCAATTATACAGGAAATCCTAGATTCAATGTTTATCTTGTGTATGACTCCTATATATTGAGGTATGCTTCTTCTTAAATCCCAAGCTAAGTTAGCTAGACCATCAATGATTTCTCGTTGACCGCCGTTTGGAACTAGATTAGGTTGCTCGAAGGGGAGAAAACCATCACCTGGGAGACCCATGAAGGCACATGCTATGAACCTATAACCGACAATGGACTTAGACGTATATGCAGTCTAGATGAAGACGTATATGATAATGCAGGACTATGCACCTACTATGGATGATATGAAAAAGACTTGGGATGATAATGAGGACGTAAGTGGGACTATGCAATAGACGTAGGACGATAATGAGGATGTAAGTGGGACTATGCAAAAGACGTAGGATGATAATGAGGACGTATTTAGGACTATGCAAAAGACTATGTAAAAGACTATGTAAAAGACTGCCTAGGGTCACAAGTATGTAAGGACTTTTGAGAATTGGTTTTAAAACAGACTTTGTTTTCTATAACTTCATGTGTAGGACAATGTTTTGTAGTTTTCCAAATTTGAGAACAATTGTTGGTAGGTATGTATAGCTGACTGACTCAATTTTCATACAATCTCAAAAAATTTGGAGATACGTGGATAGGGCCTGAAATAGCCTAAGGGACTGACTCAATACTGGTCTAGCACAAGGATACATAAAAAAGCACGAAATACAATCTTAGGCTAGATAGTGGACACCATTCAGTGAGGCCCTTACAAAATACTGAGACAAAATGAACAGATAGAGAGTCTAGCAGCACTGGCTCCACTCCACGACACACACTTCTCGGGCATGCTAGTCTCTCTTACCCCGAAGATATAAGAATCTTTTAGCCGAGGGATTCCTATATCATAGTGTAAGGTACATGAAGGGTATCTATGGGGTATGATCCGCACTCCCGGAACCACTGAATGTAGGATTTTTGGCAACTAAATTGGTTCTTAGTATTAGGTTTCGAGGGGTCCCGATCCAACGATGGATTCTTAGAGCAAGCCACTTAAGGCTTTAGTTGAGCTTATCGGTGCAGGGAAGGCCCCCACATACGTCAAATTCACTCAACACTCTAGCTGCCTGACTAGTATATTTATATAGCGGCTCAAAAAACCCGCTCGAGAGTACGCTGGGAGAGATGAAATCCCCAACGCATCCCAATTCGAAGTACCTCTGTGGGGTGATGAAATCCCCAACGCATCCCAATTCGAAGTACCTCTGTGGGGTGATGAAATCCCCAGTTAAAGATACCCCTCACTACATAGAACAAAAGAAAATTTGGATGTCGTTGTCACCTTCCTTCTTTCTCGCCAGAGCCCGATGGCGGGTAGAGAGTCAGTTAGTGCAACTGTAGGTCCACCCCAGACACAATGAAAAGTTCTTTACCTTTAAAAAATAGAAAATGATTTAATATAATGCAGCCTGATTCACATTCGTTTTATAGCCCAAATTTAGGTGTTAGATCCGCATGTGCATGTCAATTTTAAACACCAAATCCAAGTATGAAGGCATACATGTCAATTTTAACCATTTGTTGATTTTTAAGCTCCAAAAACCAAGTGTGAGATACACACATGCCAATTTTAGCCCATGTTCATTTTAAACATCAACAACAAAGTGTGAGATTATCCATGCATGTCCTTTTTAACTGTTGTTGATTTTAAGCACTAAAAATTTGAAGTGTGAGATTATTGAGGCATGTCCTTTTTAATTGATGTTGATTTTAAGCACTAAAAATTGAAGTGTGAAGTGTGCATGCAAAATTACTAATCTAATCCTTTCTTCGAATCCACCATAGGTTGCAAACATAAGATTAGTAGTAAAATTAAACCAACGAAAAATAGAAACTCAAAACTTGACAGAGGCGATTGCGTAATACTACCTGAGCGATTGCGTGATACTTATAGATCGAATGCGTAAATCTGATAGATCGAATGCGTGATGGTATCTGGTCGATTGCATAACACTAACATGTTGATTGCGTGACATAATGCAGACAACAAAAAAAGTTAAAAAGTAAAAAAAGAAAAAGAAAAACTAAACCTGATCAGGAACCTGCGAAACCAACTGTGAAGCCCTAGCCAAATCCCTCATCATCCATTCAATATTGATTAGATCATATTTAACTGTATAAGAAAGGACTAGGCTATTATATCTGTCTAAGGCCAGTTGTTCTTCTGAATCCTGTTTCAATTTTTCTGCCTGGAGAACTTTTTGATATCGTTTGGCTTCTCTCCTTTGTTGTTTTGTCCTTCTTGCACCTGAAATCTTGAACTCAACTTTTCTTGCCATAAATAGTGTTAATAAAATCATGAAATAAAAAGAAATTTGATCCTAGATTAACCAATTTTAAGACAGAATTAAACAGAACAAATAACGGACGGAAGAAAAAATTAAACAGCAAAGCTTCCTGCGAATGCGTGATCCCAAAAGGGCGATTGCGTGATCTGGACAGGGTGATTGCGTGACCCTATCAGAACGAATGCGTGAACCTGAAGGGTCAAATGTGTAATTCTGTCTATGTGATTGCGTGATGATGTAAGCTTGATTGCGTGACGAAAATATCTTTTTTCGAAATTCATGCAATCTGCAATTTTTTTTTTTGAAAAATCCGCACAATCTGCAAAAATCACACAGAACATAGAAAAAAGGTTAAATTGCTATTAGTTCACATCAGGTTCACCAAAATGTGGGATGTAAAATTCATCTTCTATTAACAAAGTAATCAATTAGAAACAAGGGAAATCACGAATCCCTATCCTAATCAGAATTTAACAAACAATACAATAAAATAACGCAATTAAAAAATAGGAATTATAAATCATCAAATCAAATAAAAAACTCCCTATTCCGTGACTGCATAGAACTTCCATTTCTCTTCTCCTCTTCATGGTATGATGGCTCTTAGATATTGCGCTGGTAACCTGCAAGTGACACAAAGATTCAAAGTTCGTGATTGTTGAAAATGGGGATTGGATGCTCAATTTATAGAAAATTGGATGAGATTGATTGAAAGGTGGAATAGATTGATCAAGAGGTGTGAACTCAAGTGAGCTCAAATGAAAATTCATAGTTGAATTGCTCATTGTAGGAGTGAAACTCAATAGATTGCATACATTAATTGAGTCAATTGATTGAGAAAAAGCTAACTGAAGGAAGAAAAAGAATAATTGGTGGAAATAAAGAGGATGACAAAGAAAGCTTAATTTAGAAAAAGCTAACTGAAAGATGGAAATAGAAGTTGAAGAGATAAATAATTTAATTAATTAATTTAGCATGTGCTTGCATTTAGATTTAGATTTTTAATTTAATCTTTGCATGAGATATTATTCAAATAATTGAATTTATTAATTGAATTTAGTATTGAATATATTTAGAACTTGACTTTGATTTTCAATTTGGTTTTTGAAATCATGCACATATAATTGAATTTGGAAGAAATTAGAAGAATATGAAATTAAATGAAATTAGAATTTGGGGATTTGGAAATGAAAAATTAATTAGCTAATTAAATAATTTAAAGAAACTATTTAATTATTTAGAAAGGGAATTTAATTAAATAATAAAGATTATTTAAATTAAAGGATTAAATCACAATTAAATAAATAATAAATATTTAATTAATATTTAGAAGAGGGTTGAATGATTGGATGATTAGAGATAGAAATTGAAAATTAATTTATTTAAATAATAAAGATTATTTAAATTGGGGAATTAACCATAATTAATTAAATAATAAATATTTAATTAATATTTATAAAATGATTAAAATGATTAAATGATGAAAGAATAAGAAATAGAATAATTAGTAAGATTATGAGGAAATATGAAATTAGAAGAATAAGATTAATTAAATTAATTAAATAATAAAGATTATTTAATCAATTAGAGGAATAATTAGTACATGATCAATGAGACATTTTTACGTGTCTACAAATAGTAGGCTTATCATACACAACTCTAATGTCCTTCAACATTTGCTTCATCCAAACTATATGAGTACATTTTATAGCAACAACAATGTATTCAGCTTCATCAGTAGATAGAGATATAGCATCTTGTTTCTTACTCTCCCATGAAACCAATTTATTCCCCCAAAAGAAAGCTCCACTGGTAGTGCTCTTCTGGTCATCAACATCACCTACCAAATCAACATATGTATAAGCACATAGCATGAAATCTTCATTCTTTGGATACCACAACCCATAATCAACAGTCCCCTTCAAGTATCTAAAAATCCTCTTCACAACCATAACATTACTCTCTTTAGGATCAGATTGATATCTAGCACAAAGACAAACAACATGCATAATATTTGGTCTAGTTTGAGTTAAGTACAACAATCCACCAACCATAGATCTATACAAAGTCTGATTAGCTTTCTGAGACTCATCACACTTAGACAACTTGCATCTAGTAACCATAGGAGTTCCAATAGATTTAGAATCGGCTAACCCAAAAAATTTCAATAGTTCCTTGACATAGTTGGATTGAGAAATGAAAATACCTCTACCAGTCTGAGTAATCTGCAATCATAAGAATAATTTCATCTCACCTATCATAGACATCTCAAATTCCTTTTGCATATCATCATAAAACTTCATACTCAAATCATCATCTCCTCCAAAGATAATATCATCAAAAAATACTTCAACAATCAAAATTTTATTATTCTTAACCTTAAAGTATAAGTTACTATCAATAGTACCTTTACAAAATCCCAACTTCATCAAATACTTATCTAATCTAGCATACCAAGCTCTAGGGGCTTACTTTAGTCCATACAATGCTTTTTTTAATTTGCATACCACGTCTCCTTCATTTGATAATGAAATTCCTTTTGGTTGCTCAATGTAGACTTCCTCGTCAATATCACCATTCAAAAAGGCTGACTTGACATCTATTTGATATATTTTGAAATTCTTGTAAGTAGCATATGCAATCAACAATCTAACAGCTTCAATTCTAGCTACCAGAGCAAAGTCTCCTCATAATCAATAGCTTCCATTTGAGAGAATCCCTTACATACCAATATTTCTTTATTTCTCACCACTTCACTTGCTTCATTCAATTTATTTCGGAACACCCATTTAGTACCAATCACATTCTTGTCTTTAGGTCTCAGAACAAGCTCCCATGTGTTATTCTCTCTCAATCTGATTCAACTCTTCCTCTATAGCTTTTATCCAATTGTCATCATTACATGCTTCAGCAACATCTTTAGGTTCAATCTTAGAAATCAGGCATACCTCTTCAACAACAATCCTTCTCCTAGTCATCATACCTTTATTTTCATCAAGAATAATCTGATTATTTGAATGATTCAATTTCACATACCTCAGAGTCTTCTGATTATTCTGATTCTCAGGCTCTTGAACTTCTTCACCGACAACAACAATATCCAGATTAACTGTCTCTATCGGATCATTCTGATTTAGGATCTTAGTTTGTGCAGGCTTAGAAATAATATCCTGATCATCAATCTCATATTTGTGTGCTCTCATCTGCTTGCCATAACATTCATTAACCTTCATGTTTGCACTTTCCACTATCTTCTTCAACCTCTTATTGTAACACTGATAGGCCTTGCTGTTAGTAGAATATTCCAAGAAGATTCCTTCATCACATCTTGCATCACACTTCTCTATATCCTCATCTCTTTTGATATAACATTCACTTCCAAAAACTAAAATATTTAACTGTAGGAACATGACCAAACCATAGCTCATAAGGAGTCTTACCGAAATCACCTTTTACATGCACTTGGTTGAATGTGTAAACAACAGTGCTAACAACTTCTCTCCAAAAGGTTTGCACAACATTTCCTTCAATCAACATAGTTCTAGGAGCATCCAAAATAGTTTTGTTCTTCCTTTCAACAACTCCATTCTACTGAGGGGTTCTAGGAGCAGATAATTATCTTCTAATTCCATTCCTCTCACAAAATGTATCAAACTCATCGGATGTGAATTCTCCTCCTCTGTCAGATCTCAGACATGTCAGCTTCAATCCTATCTCAATCTCCACCTTAGATTTGAATATCTTGAATTTCTCCAACACTTCTGATTTCTCCCTTAGAAAGGTAACCCACATCATTCTAGAGTAGTCATCAATCAACAACATGAAATACCGATCACCCTGCATGCTTCTTACTCTAGTAGGACCAGACAAGTCAGTATGCACAAGATCCAATAATTCATTATATGTATACAACTTACTCTTAAATGAAGTTCTTGTTTGCTTTTCCAACTGACATTCTTTACATACCAGATTAGAGGGCTTCACAAAATTAGGCAAATCTCTAACAACTTGAGTAGAACTTATCCTTATCATGCAGTCAAAATTAACATGACACATCCTTCTATGCCACAACCAACTTTCATCAATCCGAGTAATCAAATAAATTTTTTGACCGACATTCAAGTGAAAGATATTACCTTTAGTCTTAGTCCCTGATGCAATCTCTATTCTGGAGGCATTCAGAATCTTGTATTTACCATTCTTGAATTGCAAATCACATCCCTTGTCAACCATGTGTCCAATACTCAAAAGATTATACTTCAAACCTTCAACATATAAGACATCATTAGTATTATTCTTACAATTAAAGGATATATAACCTCTACCACGAATCACACAAGCTTTATCATCTCCAAACCTTACTATACCACCATCATACCTTTCCATATTCATAATTTTACCTTTATCACCTATCATTTGATGTGAACAACTGTTGTCAATTACCCATTCATATTTCTCTTCAATCTTTGCAGCCAAAGCATCCTCCTCAATAATGTAACTTGTAGGATTCACTGGTACTGAATCATCTGCATTGATAGCAATAAATATAAATTCATCTCTTGAATTCCCATTCTTTGATTCCTTATCTGTCACACCTTCATCAAAAGAGTAATAACATCTCTTCCAATGTTTGTACTTCTAGTTAGGCTTGTAGGTCTTATCATACTTGTCATGCTTATCATATCTATCATGCTTATCATCCTTAGACATTTTTTAAGCACACCTAGAAGCAAAATGTCCTATCTTATTAAAAGAGAAACATTTCAAAGGTAACTTTCCATCATACTTATCGGCTCCCTTAGACAATCTCCGAACAATAAGAGCTTCAAGATCATCCAATTCTTTATCCTTCTCTTCCATCTCTCTCATTTCTCTTTCATATTTTGAAACCCTAGATGAAATCTCTCCTAGATCATACTTCGGCTTCCCGAATACAAAGGCTTTAAATGTAGTCTCAAATTTACCACGTGATTCTCCAAATTCACTCAACTCAATTGCAGCTAACTTACCAACCAACATGTCTCTTGTCACAGTAGTCACACTTTGGATCTCATCAATAGCAACAACTTTAGCTTTGTAAGAAGAAGACAAGGATCTCATCACCTTAGCAACAATCTCATCTTCCTCAAAAATTCCACCAGCACATCCGATGTTCATAACAAGTTCATTCACTTTAGCCATAAAGGATGTTATGTTATCATCTTCTCCCATCTTCAATGTCTCATACTTTCCTTTCAATCTCTACAACTTAACAACTTTAACTTGTGCATCTCCTTCATACAAGGTTTCTAACTTTTTCCAGATCTCATGTGCAGTCTTCAAACCCATCACATTAGTCATCTCTAAATTAGTTAAGGCACTCAACAATGCTTCTTTAGCTCTTATGTTATGTTCATCTTCCTTAATTTCATCAGTAGTAATCGGTCCATTCGGAGGAACATTGTAGTCATTGTTTGTAATCTTCCAATAATCTTCTCCAAGACACTTCAAGTGAACTTCCATTCAGCCCTTCCATACAATATAATTATTTTTATCAAATCTAGGACTCTCCTTGTTGAACACATAGGTTGCCATCCCAGATCTCCTCAAGTGGTTAAGCTTCTTCCAGAGGATCTAGCTTCGATACCACTTGTTTGCAACAACAAGGAAGGAAAATTGAGAGGGGGGGGGTGAATCATTATTCATCGGATTAAACAATTTAAGCACAATCTCATATCTGATCAACTGCAATAAAAAGAAAGATAATAAAAATAACAACAAAACACATAACACCAATATTTTTGACGTGGAAAACCCGGTCAAGGGAAAACCATGGTGGGAACCTACCCACAATGAGGTGATATTCTATAATAGTATGTGTAAATATTACAATGAGGAATGCAGATAAATTCAGACACACTTCCTAGAGATCACTGCTCAAAATACAATGATCTAGAAGGCTACAACCCTTAGGGAAGGTTCACTATCTTACGAATATATTTAGACTATAATTTGACAAAGATGAACTGCAAAGATAGCATTTGCTAATGCCTGATGACAGTTCCAGTTAAGCTCATATGTCTTCTCTTAAACACACACTTCTCAATACACCACATCGAAAGATGAATTCATTTACTCGCACATACACCACTCTCTAAGAATGCAGACTCAACACCAACACTCAAATTACATTAATATTACACCCATTTAAACAAATCATCAACCTTGACTACAAGGTCAGCTAAACCCTCAACACCTAATTACAAAATTACATCACATGATACATAAATCAACCACAAGACCAATACAATGCCATAAATAGCATAGCATGGACCCAAATCAACTCATCGAACACGCACCACCGAAAATCACACCAAGATCAACCGCAACACGTTATACCACCAAAAATACCGTATAACACTAAGAATATCACCGAATCCATGAGATCATCAAGAACACACACACACAGATTAATGCAGACCAAAAAAACAAATAGAACATGATTAGAAAATACCAACAAGCACATTAGAACCATCCACAATAGCTGCACCAACACCACTTAATCAAATCTTCATCGATCAACATGCTAGCACTTAAGAACACTTAATAGTAGCGACTCAGACAAGAAAGATAGCTTATGAAGCATTAAATAATGAACCATCTAAAATGAAGATACACACGAAAATCCAAAACACTCTCCCAAATCCACAACACAAGATATTACCTTACCAGAGCACAATGAAACAAACACCAAAACACTGCAACACTGAACATTGAAAACCAATCTCCATATCGGAATCCTCAACTTGATCAAATCACCACACAACATCATGGAATCAATAAAGAATGAATTATCTCTAGTTGATTCAGTATAGCAAACATATAAACAACAAGATCAACTCACTGTAAACACCAGATCACCAAAACAATTCTCTGCAGCAACAAAACACAGGAATATGTTGACATCAATGACAACAACATATCCTAGCAACAACAATATCCAACATCCTACTATCCGAGCACTAGGTCTTGCAACATAAATTGTTGTTGAGGAAATATAGGTCTCCATTGTGACCTATCTCCTATTTCTTGGCCTCACTATTTTTATGCATATTCACCACTTTAACATCATGAAGGCAATAGTGAGACAAGGTAGGAAATGAGTAGAACAAATTGAAGTTTTTCAACGTTTACAATGTTGATCTTTTATTATTTATTTTGATAAAAAATATTTTTTCAACAATTTTTTTCAAGAAACTACTATTAAAGTGTCTATATGTTTGGTAAAATTCACTCTTTAAAATAAAGTGTTTCTCTAACTTACTACTCTAGATATACAAAGACACATCTTTTGTCCTCCCAATTTTTTTGATTTTTTCTATTAGAAAATAATCCTCTGAACCTAGAATCATTTAATCGATTTCCTATATAACCCATGATATAAAAGCATGCACACAAGCATACAAAATCACCATAATGAAAAAATCAACTAGACAAGCCGCAAGATAACACAAGATATACCCTAAGAAAACCTTTAGGAGGGAAAAAAACAACCTCCAAAAGTGTCCATACTCTATTGTATTATTCATCCATAAAGCAATACAAAGCACTTATTGAGTTACAATGAATGTTCTTGAACCATCAAGCCCTCTAATGCATTCCCATGTATCCAATCATGAATCTATGCATCCCATGCCATGCTCCACAAATGCAATCCTTTAAAGGAGTCGATACATTGGCAACCCAAAACCACCAATAGTCTTAATCACTAAACATGTGCTTGCTTTTATTTAAAAAAGCTCACACAAACACAACTTGTTATAAATTAAAACCATGTGTCATAAAACCATGTGCTCACAATACAATTGAACCCTCATTTGATATTAGGTACTAAGTTTTCACTTTGTAAATATCTTTCCCTAATATTTAATAATTACAATATAATATTGCAATGTTAGAATACAACAACAAAGTGTCCTTGAGAATGTTCTAATGGAATCTCTACATGTTACATGTTACACGTCCATGTACAACTCACATAATAAATAAAATGTAACATTATTATTATTTTTTTAAATAATGCTAGTAAACTTTTTAACATGATTGGCGACGCTGGCATGACACTCCCTCTAGCTCAACATGAAACACTTTTGACTCAAAGCTATGAACTGGTGAGGCCACAACTAGGGGAACTCATCCCCACACTTCACTTGTTCAAACTCGCGAGCACAACGACCCAACGAAGACACAAGGCCTACGACACAATGGCCCAACAGGGGTTTGAACCTTGGTGGCCGGTTCACCAATGAAGTGTTTTAACCACGACACTACATGTTCGAAGACAATAAAATGTAACATTATTATGAAAGGTGTACAATACCTTATTTCCCAACATTCATATCAAGCTCCCTATATAAACTTAAGATCTGATGTATTCAATAGGTACATCATAATTGATTTTTGAAAAATAGGTATGAGATTTATGAAGGGTTGAATAAACTTTTTGATACTAAAAGAATCGTGAAAATCTAATAATTGAAGCAAATGATAAGCCATATGATTGGTCTCCACTATATCTATTGAGTTGGTGCTATATGTCATGCACATGGCTTGATTGAGGTGTTTCATGGTGTAACCCTATGTCCTAAGTGAAGGCTCATTTAATTATTGACTAGGGACGTATCTTCAAAGATGGCACTAACATTGTATGTATAGGAGAGGATTCCTAAGCTTTATGTTGTTGTGTGAAGGAAATATACTCATCTACTGAAAACATAAACAATGTTGAAACTGAGAACTAATTAAGATGAGAGTTGTTGCGGGTTACTCTAGGAGTGACTCAATAGTGGTTCTGGGTTACTCTAGAAGTGACTCAGTAGTGGTTGTGAGTACAATTAACAATAAAACAAAACAAAATACAATTTGGTTGCAACTAAGACTCTTAACTCTAACTACAACAACATTACCGGATATAAAATAACATATGAAGATTAATAATAACTATCTACTATCTAAAAAAACCAAAACTATCTACTACATTCATGAAACTAAATAATAAAAAGAAGGTCAGATGTTCACATTACCTCAAGTGGCCCTTGTTTGAGGAATGTAATCTTTGTAGAAGATAACAATATGCTTTAACTTAAAGAACAATAATTATTTAATATTATTAATTCATGCTCGGAATAATCATATGATAATTACACATAAAATCTATCAATAAACATGATCTATATTATGTATCTAAATGGTAAGTATAAGAGAATATTAATTATTTAATAGCCACACAAGATTCAAACTAGAATGACACTTCCCCTTTTTACAGGATTTAGAGAAAGTATATGATTAACTCCTTCTAATTGATTCTAACCAAAATGTTGTTTATCCCTAACACTAAGGCAATTTACTCTAGGAGGGAAAACATAAATAACAAATTAACCCTATAGGAGTCTATTTCATAACACACTTTAATTGAGCAGTAACACGAAATTAGTAACATGGTTAATTCACTAATTTAGGATTAATGATACACAACTCCATCCATCTACATAATGTAATGACGCCTCAATGTCCACTATAAAGACAAAGTCAACAAAGATTCTTCTTTGACTGCGACTCTCCTCCATGTTAACTACTTCCATGCATGACAAAGTTGCACCTTCTTTAGGTGCAAATGGAATAGAAATATGCGAACTTCAGCCATCTTGAGCTTCCTTCAAGCTATATGTTAGTTCTAGCAATAACAATAATCCACATAGATTAAAATTCATATCATTTAACAACATATCATCCATTAAAATCCATTGCATATTCATATCAATATACTACACACACACACACACACATTATAATTAGTAATAATATGGTTATAAGGATAATTAAAAATATATATAATAAGTTTGATGATAATATAGTAAAAGTCTATTAAAGTAGCAAGAAAACAAGAAAAATTAAATACATTAATAGGTCTGATCACATTCCCCAACTTTACCCTTTGCTTGTCCTCAAACAAATCAGTCCCTAAGATTAAGTCTTAGAAAATCTAGTCAATAATCTATAGTTTGGATCACTTTGGAAATCTAATTTGAGTAGAAGCCTTATTCTAGTGATCCCTCTCTTTAGTTGCATTGATAATTTAATTACCTATCTAATATGGTGCTGGATAAAGGAGTGGAGGATGGAACTTGAGTGGTACCCAAGCTTTCCCCTATCTTTTACAACTTTCATGTACCTTTTTTCTCTCAGTTTTAGGGTGATGAAGTTCTACAAGGAATGTGGTTCCCTCCTTCTAAGCTCTTGTGAAAATTCCATCCATCTATGCTGACAATGTCCCAAATCTTTTTGTTTGTTGTCCCATGCACAAATATTTAGAACCTTGAAAAGTACTATATTATGATCTTATAAAAAATTTCTACAACCTTCAACTTGTTAATCATTCTAAACCACTCTAGTGCAGTGTGGTTTGGTTCTTCACACTCAGACCTTACTTTTAATGGATGTAACTTTTCTCATTCTTGATTTCGTTGATACAGTCTCTCTCTCTCTCTCTCTCTCTCTCTCTCTCTCTCTCTCTCTCTCTCTCTCTCTCTCTCTCTCTCTCTCTCTCTCTTTCATTCTAGGACGTGAGCACTTTCAGCTATAGATCTCCCACATAATATAAGTTATTTCATATATTATTATAGGGAATAATCATATCGTGTAAATAAAACTCACACATTTAGTCTTGTCTATTTAAATCAGCCTTAAAATAAGCAATTATAAATGATCTTGGAGATATAATAGAGATTGGTAAATTACTTAGCGATTAACTAATTTGGAAACAAAAAAAAAATTCTTGCAAATATAAGGCATATACCCAGGTAGGAGAGCATCATATTCTTAATTGGTTGGCTAGATCATCCATCTATGTTAGATTAACAGTCAACATTTTTACCTTTGCATTCTTTTCTTCTAACTCTTCCTCACACCTTCCCTAGAGATATCATTTTTCCTTTTCTCATTATGTCCTATGCCATTCAAACTTCAAATGTTTCTTCCATAAAGCATGATTAAGTATAACTATAGTCAATGGTGCAGATGTATCTTTGCTCATAATAGGAGCATATCCTTTCATCTATAATTCCATGATAGCCATGTTTGCTAAATTCTTCAATCCAATTCCTTGTTGCTGCATGGTCAACTATGTTTCCAATTCTTAAAACTTGTCTTTCAATCCTCTTGAAAGTATGCATTGACGTTTTGTTGTGGTTGTCATTGATATCAAACTTATTGTTCTAGATTAATCTAGAATTTATATGGTTTGAAATGTCTATGGTGCAGAGTTATCTTGTTATGTTGATGGTGCAGTTGTTTTGGAAGTGCTTGGGTCCATAATATGTTGTTGGTGTTGAGTGTTGTTGTTATCTTCATTGGATGTAGTTTTGGTATCATTAAAATGATGGTTCTGTGGTCCAGAAACATCTTTGTGTTCTTCATACATCTTTGTGTTCTTTGAATGTTGTGGCATTGATCATTGTTGGTTGTGAGTTTTGATGTTTGACCTATCCTTAGGTTTTAATATGATTTGTGGAAGTGTGTTTGATATGTTATGGGTCTCACCATAATGTGTGGAGATCCAAATTTTAGTTATTTGTATTGGAGAATATGTTCTTGACCATTAATTGCTTATATGGATATGTAGTGTGGGGATATGTTGTTGGTTATGTTGTGGTGATTGTCAATCAGTGAATTGATCTTTGGAAAATATTTTGGTCCTCTCTTTCTCCTAGAGTGGATCAATGTGTGTATTTTTTGTTCGAAAAGTGTATCTTGATTTAGGCCGACTTGGTTTCAGCTTTGATGATTTATCTTGTATATAAGGATGTGCATGATTGAGTTGAGTATGGAAGGTGAGTAGAACTGTAAGAGTGGAAAGATTAGTGTAGAGTATGTGAGAGGAAGTGTACAAAATTCAGCTATGAGCGGAGAAGAAGAGTTGTGTTCGAATAATATGCAGGTTGTGCTGAGACTATGACAAAGATTTGAGACAAAGTGTTGGCAGTTGAGGTCAGAGTTGCATGTGTTGATGTCGGTTGCTTAATGCATATTTCAATGGCAACTTCATGATCGAGAGATCCTTCTTTTCATATCATTTTTGTATCTTTCCCTTAGTGTAGTTAGCTTTAAGTTTTGCAAGTCTTCTTTTATATATTTCCCCACGAGCAATTAGCCTTGGTGTGCAAGTCTGGAGCAGTTAGCTCTTTTCTTTGTAATTTGATATACATAGTGAATATATTTTGTGGGTAGGTTCTCACTGTGGTTTTTCCCTATTTTGGTTTTCCACATATAAATCTTGGTGTTCATGTGTTGGATATGTGTTGAAGTTTAATTGTTTATGTGTTGCATTTAATTTTTTTTATCTTGGACTGATTCACTCCCCCGTCTCAGTCCTACCTTCAGTCTAACAATTGGTAGTAGAGAAAGGTTACACTAGAGTAAGCTTAACCTCTTAAGGTATATCTATTATGGTGTAGGATATGCATTACAAAGTTCCTTCCTTTGATGATACAAATTTTTCGTACTGGAAGGAGAGAATAGAATCACATTTGGAGACATTGCAGAATGGAATTTGGAAAATCATTTAGACTGGATATACACTTCTATAGGGTGGTACTTATATCACATATGAGATAAAGTTGAAGGAGGCTAATGCAAAGGCTAGAGTGATAATCCTAAATTATACAAGTGATTTAGTGTTTGGGAGAGTAAAAGGATTGAAGTAAGCAAAAACTCTATTTGGCATATGACAGAGATCCAAAGATAAAGTAGGCTAAGTTGATGACTTTGAAGTAAAAGTATGAGTACCTAAGAATGTTGGAAGATGAAAGCGTTGAGAAATATATTCATAAAGTGACTGATCTTGCAAATGACATTAGAGCTATTGGTGGAAATTTAGAAGAATGTGATGTTGTTCATAAGATTTTGTTGACTTTGCCTAATTCCTATAGGCCGCAAAGATGTGCTATACAAGAGAGCAATGGTTTGAGTAAATATAATATTGATCAGCTTATTAGTACCTTAGTAGCCTATGATATTTTAGAAATGGAGCAAGAGAAGAGAGAAAAGAGAGAAGCAACAATTAATGTTTCAAGACTTGATGATTTAGAATGCGATTTAGAATGCGATGGAGATCTAGATGAAGTTGAAGTAAATTTTGTGAAAAGTTTGCAGCGAGGTATTGTGAAATACAAAGGTCAGTTACCTCCGAAATATTTTTCTTGTGGTAGAATTGGACATTAGACTTCTAATTGCACTTACAAAGATGATTATAAGAAGCCAGATGTTGATGAGAAGAAGAACAAGTTTAAGAGATACAATTTTAATAGAAGAGAGAAGAAGGGCTTATGTTATATTGAGGAGCATATATTTGAAGATGAAGTTGATAATGATTTGAATGAAGGATCCCTATTTTTGGTGATTAAAGATAAGGAGAATGCTTTGGAGAAACTAGAAGAAGTAAAATTGATTAAGACCACGTTGCATGCTAAGATAGAACTGAGTACATGGATTATAGACTCTAAATGTTCAAATCATATGACCGGTGATAAAGATGGTTTATTAATCTCAAGAAGTATGATGAAGGATTAGTGAATTTTTGTTGGAGAAGATGATGCAACTATTCGAGGTGTTTCTATTGATGGTAAGCATTGTTGGCATGTTGGCATAATTGATGGAGATGATGATGTATTGGTAAAGGATGATCTTGATATGAGGAGATTGGTGGACTGTTGGTGATGGTATATTGATGGAATATTAGTGATGATATCATTGTGATATGATGCTTTATGATCAGTTATTTGTGTTGTCATTGATGGCAACCATGTTTGTTTATTTTTAGTATGTCATATAAGTTATCTAAGTCTACCAGTATAGCCTAACCAGTAATTGATTGAGTTGGACAACAAAACTACTAAGTTGTAGTCAATAGGTAAGCAGGAACAAAGAAGGAGATGGTTGTGGTAGAGATCCATGTTGAGTTAGGTGTTGCGATTTTGAATGTATGCTTATAACATTATAATAAGTCCATGACTAGAACCACATCATATTTGGATAACCGAAAGTCATGTTTGTAATTCACTATTGTTTATTCAGTGTAGAGTTTGAAAATCGGTGACAAGATCTTTAACCGGTGATGTTTTATGGTTTGGCGGTAAATCTTTTCATGATCTTAACTTAGTGGTGACATGTCAAAATTCATGTGAATGGATAAGATGTTGTTTTAGCATTGATCAAGGAGAGAATTTCTTGGGAAACAATGAAGTGCTAAGAAAAATGTGTTAAGGGTTTGACAACTTATCAGATCGATGTGCGGTGATGTGTTGTGATCATTCAATGATTGTAATTGATCTGTAATGATTTGTAATGATCTGATATGATATATGATGTAAATTCATTATTAGTTAGGGCTTTGTAACCGACTTAGTTGAAAAATGTATTTAGATCAAGTTTGAGAAGGTTTATCATGTTAGTGATCAGAGAAGAAGAGTGTGTCAAACTAGATTGAGGTGTCTGCATGTGAGAAGCAGATTGGAGCTAAAAAGGGTTTGTACTAGCAAGCAGAGAGTGCCTTGATTAGATCATTTACCTATTGTTCCCTAACAGTTACAACAATATTAAAATCCCTTAACCGAGTAGGTCCGAACATGCCTGATATTTTAAATCCCTTCATCCGGTGGCTCATTAACTTGAGTTTAAATCCTTTAGAAAGGTTACTCCTAATAGAGTAGAGCTCATAACAAAGTTGAGGTTAAAATCACTTCACCATGTGACTCTTGACAGGGTCTTCTCTTAGCTGGGCATTATTGTAAATCTCCTAATCGGGCTAGGCCTTTAACAGGGCGCATTCTGAAAGAGTGCAAATTTTATGGGTACCAATTCCCACCGCGGTTTTTCCCATTTGGGTTTCCTCGCGAAAAATCTCAGTGTTCATATGGTGGTTTATTTGTTTATGTGTGGATTTGATATCATTAAATTGCTTACATGTTGATGAACACATGAATGAGTAGTTTGGTAATATGCTTTAAGTGATTGATTGAGTAGTTACCGGTACTGGTTATGAACTATTTTTGAGAAATATTTTCAGATTGATAAAATATTTCAGTTTATTGTTATTACTAATTCACCCCCCTCTCAGTTATAACCGGATCCTCACAATAACAAGCATAAGAATGGTGATGTTTATTATTTTGAAGGATTAAGACATAGTTTGTTAAGTGTTAGTCAAATATGTAGAAAATGGTATGAAGTTTTGTTTAGTAGTACCAAATGTATGATTAGAAAGGAGAAGTTTGATAAAAGAGTTGAAGAATGAATTGGAATAGGTGTAAATGTATATTATATCAAGCATAGAAAAGAGAACAAGTGTTTTCTAGTGTAGAAGGTTCAGATTGTTCTAATTGTTTCAGAGAAGACAAGTGATCTGGAAGAAAGCAAAGAGAAGGATACAAACGAAAATG
Source organism: Cryptomeria japonica (assembly GCF_030272615.1). Classification (NCBI taxonomy): domain Eukaryota; kingdom Viridiplantae; phylum Streptophyta; class Pinopsida; order Cupressales; family Cupressaceae; genus Cryptomeria; species Cryptomeria japonica. Next base: position 214,964,714 of record NC_081410.1, on the reverse strand, counting down.
ATGAAGAAGAAGAAGAGGAGAAGAATTTAGAGAAAGTTCCTAATAAGTATGTTCAAAAGTATCATTTAGAGAATCAGATAATTGGAGATACGACAAAAGGTGTTCAAACCAAAAGGAAGATTGCAGAAGCTTAAGATCAAGCTAATTAATATTTTCTATCCATGATAGAGCTAAAGACTTATGAGGAAGAAAGAAAAGATGAGAGTTGGGTAAAATTAATGGAAGAAGAACTAAATAAAATTCAAAAGCACAAGACTTGGTAGCTCATGCCTAGACTGATGGACAAGAATGTAATAGGAACTAAGTGAGTATTCAGGAATAAGTTGAATGAGCAAGGAAAAGTGACAAGAAATAAAGCAAGGCTAGTATGTAAAAAATATTCTCAAGTGGAAGGTATAGAATTTGAAGAAAAGTTTGCTCTGGTAGCAAAGATGGAAGCTATTTGTATGTTTCTTGCATTTCCCACTTTCAAGAACTTTAAAGTTTATTAGATAGATGTTAAATTATAATTTTTGAATGGAGATATAGATGAAGAAGTTTACATTGAGCAACTAGATGGATTCAAATTGATAGAAGATTGAGATATGGTATGCAGACTAAAGAAGGCATTGTATGGACTGAAATAGGCACCTAGAGCTTGATATGCAAGATTAGACATGCATTTGTTTCAACAGAATTTAAGAAAGAGTACAATAAACAATAATCTTTATCTCAAGATTGATGGAGATAAGTTGTTAATTGTTATACTTTATGTTGATGATATTATATTTGGAGGAGATGATAGTTTATGTAAAGAATTTTCTAAGGAGATGAAGAATGAATTTGAAATGTCAATGATTGGTGAGTTATCTTTCTTTCTTGGGTTGCAAGTTGTTTAATCAGAAGATATAATTTTTATTTCTCAGAGCAAGTATGTGAAGGAAATGTTGAAGAAGTTTGGTTTTGATAATTGCAAACTAGTTACAAATCCTTTAACCATTGGATGCAAATTGAGTAAAGATGATGAGTCTCTGGAAGTTGAACAAAATAAGTATAGATCGACGATTGGTGGATTATTGTATTTGATTGTGTCCAAACCAGATATCATGCAATATGTTTGTCTGGTAGATAGATTTTAGGCAAATCCAAAGGTAACACATGAGCAAGCTATAAAGATAATTTTTAGATACTTGAAAGGTACTGTGGATTATGGACTTTGGTACAAAAAGGGTGGAGATTATATGTTGAAAGCCTATACTAATGTAGATTGGGGTGGAAGTGTTGATGAATAGAAGAATACTAGTGGTAGTGCGTTCTTTTTAGGGGACAAATTGGTCTCATGGTTTAGTTAGAAACAAGATTAAGTTTTCCTATCTACTACTGAAGTAGAGTATATTGTAGCAGCATCTTGTTGTACTCAAGTAATGTGGATGAGAAAAACTCTTAAGGTTATCAAGGTAACATATGATGAAGCATTTCCTATTATGTGTTATAATACTAGTGCAATAAAAATTTCAAAGAATCCAGTTATGCATTCGACAACAAAGCATATTTCAATCAGATATCATTATTTAAGGAAGAAAGTTGCTGAGAAGAAAGTTTGATTGGAATACATTTCTATGAAAGAGAAGGTTGTAGATATTTTCACTAGGGCATTGGCAAATGATACATTTGAGTTTATTTGGGGGAAGCTTGGGGCCATTGCCTCTCCTTCTAGATAGGTGCATTATGGGGATGCATCTTTCCGGGGGGAGGTTTCATGCCCATTTTTTTTCCTAGAATAATGTTGTAACTACTCTTAGGGGGAGTAGTGGTGTGTGCAGTGTTGTTGTGACCTTTGTCCTTGATGACAAAGGGGAAGAGATCGAGTAAGTTTTAGAAAAGGGAAATATTGAGTAGGTTTGATATGTTGGGAGAGATTGAGATTGAGTTAGTAGTTTGAAGATTGAGATTGAGAGAGATAGTGCAATAATTTGATGTATATTTTTGGAGAGATATTGAGCAGTATTATTAAGGTGTAGGTATTGTCAAGTGTTGTCATCAATGACAAAGGGTGAGATTGTTGAAAATACATAGATGTGTTGTTGTTGTTGTTGTCATTGATGTCAAACTTGTTGTTCTAGATTGGTCAATATTGTCTATGGTGCAAAGTTAGCTTGTTGTGTTGATGTTGCAGTTGTTCTATTGGTTGTTCTTGAAGTACTCAGGTCTGAAATCTGTTGTTGGTGTTGAGTTTTGTTGTTATCTTCATTGGATATAGTTTTAGTATCATGAAAATGATGGTTTTGTGGTTCGAAAACATCTTTGTGTTCTTCGGGTGTTGTGGAATTAATCGTTGTTAGTTGTGAGATTCTATATTTGACCTATCCTTAAGTCCAAATATGATTTGTGGAAGTGTGTTTGATATGTTATGGGTCTCACCGTACCATGTGGAGATCCAGATTAATTTATTTGCATTGGAGAGTATGTTCTTGACCATTAATTGATTATATGGATGCATAGCTTGTGGATATGTTCTTGGTTATGTTTTGGTGATTTTAGATCGATGAATTGATTTTTGGAAGATGTGTTTTGGTCCCCTCTTTCTCCTAGAGTGGATCAATGTGTGTATTTTTGGTAAAAAGTGTATCTTGATTTAGGATGATTTGGTTTAAGCTTTGATGATCTATCTTATATATAAGGATGTGCATGATTGAGTTGAGTGTGGAAGGTGAGTAGAACTATGAGAGGGGGAAGAGCAGTGTAGAGTATGCGAGAAGAAATGTACAAAATTCAGTGAAGTGAAGAGAAGAAGAGTTATGTTCAAATGATATGTAAATTGTGTTGAGGATGTGATAGAGATTTGAGAAAGAGTATTGGGAGTTGATATTGGAGTTGTGCATGTTGATGTTGGTTGCTTGATGTAGAGTTCAATGACAACTTCATGATTAGGAGATCCTTTTTTTCATATAATTTTTGTATCTTTCCCTAAGTGTGGTTAGCTTTGGGTTTTGCAAGTCTTCTTTTGTATCTTGCCTCATGAGCAATTAGCCTTTGTGTGCAATCCTAGAGCAGATATCTATTTTCTTTGTAATTTGATATACATTGTTGATATATTTTGTGAGCAAGTGATCATCGTGATTTTTACCTATTTGGGTTTTCCATGTATAAATATTTGTATTCATGTGTTGGATGTGTGTTGAAGTTTAATTGTTTGTGTTGCATTTAATTTTTTATTTTGGACTAATTCACCTGCCCTTCTCAGTTCTACCTTGGGTCCAACAAATCCAAACTCTCTTTCTCTATATTCGATCAATTGTTGTTCCAAAAAAATAATTTTCTCTAGAGTTACTTATAGCTCCACTTTCTCTTTTCCTTGCAAACTATACTCAGGAAAAATAAAAATATTATGTCTTAATTCCTTTTTACTATCATCATTAGGTTCTTCCATAGAAGAAATAATCCCTTATTCCACAAGACCGGATGCTCTTGTAGGTATTTTCCTTGGGTCGAAAGGATCTTCATCCTTCATTCCTTGGTCAAAATCTTATTGATTAGGTCCTTATTTTCTCAAAAGTTTGCACCCTTGATAACCCAAAAAACCTTGGTCATAACCTTGTGAAACATGGAAACAACCTTTCAAGTGTGGGACCTTGCGTTGTTGTGAGGTTGAGTCTCTGAAGAAGGTCGACTTCCTCTTCAATCTAAAATGCAGAGTGTTGGACCAACCCGACACTAGTTAAAATAATCTATGATCTGATAGGAAAAAGGGAGAGAGAGAAGGGTTTCATGAAAGAAGGGAAATAGGGTTTGCACCTAGACTAAAATGATGATCTCCCCTGCCTATGTTTGCATAAAACACTAATGTAACTACCCAAGACATGCACACATTTTTATACTAATCTATCAGCTAAGTGCAAATGAAGGTTGAAATATATGAAATGAGGAGAGGAACTGGGCTTAGTTCAAAGTCAACATTCATAGAGGAGGTCAACACAAACACCTGCAGCAAAGGAAAACAAAGCATAATACATTCATAAAAAGAGGTAAGATATCACACAGGTTGTAAGAATTGAAACCAAGCAAATAAGTAAATATTATTAATGTGGAGGCAAAGTAAATTTTACAAGTGCAGAGACATAAGCCTTCTAAAGAAGAAAAAGAGGGAGAAGATCCTATCAAAATGTTACAAAATTGCCTTTATAGTTCAGGCATAACTGAGATGGTTACAACTAATGAAAACCCTAACCCTAACCAGGGTTAGGTTACAAAATGTCTGTGAGGGGAGAAGATCAAATTGATAGATCTGATGGCGTGCTACATCTAGCTCTGGGAGCATCCTCTACCTCTGGAGATATAAAATCTCTGCACAGAAGAAGGAAAATCTCTATGCAAATGCACTAGATGGCATTTGCAGGTGCAAAAAGTCTTCAAATTTGGTGGTAGGAGCAAGATTAGGGCCAAAATCAGGCATTGACTAAGCAAAGATCAACCTCGACCATCGGGTCAACAACCATGCTACGTAGAGCATTCAAAACCCAACGACCACCATGAATTCAAATATCTGCCATCGATCTGAGACATTTATAGGAAGATGGATGCACAAGATCTCTCTCTATGTGCACCCATCAGGCCTAATGTAAGATTAAAACATGGCCTTCGGATCAGGCCTTTATGCAGATCTGACGATCGCAAATGTCTGACATGGCACCCTGGGTCCACACCTTTCTAGCTATGTTTGACCACCAAATGACCCCGAGTTCTTATCCCATGGCATCACAGTGGATCTACTTTTACCTCACAAGATAAGAATCCTCATTGTTTCTGCCTCACTTTGCTTATCCCACAATATTTCTTCACTGTCTCTTCAACCTCACAGGATAAGAATCCTCATTGTTTCTACCTCGCTTTGCTTATCCCATGATATTTCTTCACTATCTCTTCAACCTCACGGGACAAGCCATCTTGAGTTTTCTTTGTCGACCTTCACTGTCTCTTATCCCACGAGCCTCCTTTGTTTCTCTTTTATCCTCGCAGGATAAGAATTCCTTCCTTCACTTTGGTCTTCTTTGTTTCTTATCCCACAACATCTTTGATGCTTTGGTTTCCTTCATGGGATAACATGGTAAGCCTACTGCCTTTGTTCTACCTTATCCCGCAACATCTCTTTTATCCCCTTTTATCCCTGCGGGATAAGAGAAAACACATTGTCTCTTTGCTAAACCCTCATCCCGTGGGATGTTGCTGACGTCCTTACAACTCCATGGGATAAGCAAAAGCTTAGCTTTATTTCTTATCCTACATCACCTTTGTCTCCATGTTTTTCTTTGATGCCGACTAGGGCTCGCCTCGGTGCCAAATAACATGCTGCAAACTGAGGTGGTCAATAACATGACACGTTATTGACATGAGCTGTTGATATAGCATATTAGACATGGGGTCAATAACACTCATATAACCCTCATGTTATATGATTCTCTACAAAAATTATGAAGAAGCAACTAACTTTGTTAAGACCGGTAACACGACGTGTTATCGGTATTGACTAACATGAAGCGTTAACCACACTAAGATCCCAGATTTGAGCTTTGCTAAGGTTGGCACAAAAATTACCAGCAATCCTCTTTGTTCTTCTTCCCTTATAGTCTCCATTTCAGGCTACCCTACATTTTTTCCCTTATTTCCTCTATTTCTGAACAAATGTTCTCTCTTGGAAATAATATCATCCACACGTATAGTTTCTTGTGTCAGAGTTCCCTTTTTATTGAGATGGGTAGAATGTCTCCTTGAATCTTATTTCTATTCAATCCCCTTATTCTTCAATTTTTTTGGGTTAGATTGCATTACAAGCTTTGAAGTTTCACATTCCTCCTTAGACTTCTTTTTCCCTACCTTTCCAATGGATATTTTTTGGAGACTCCTCTAATGATTTCTTTGTTTGTCATGTTATTCTCATTTGAAAGATCAACACTCGACCCTTTATATTTTGAGGTAGAGTAAGAGACATATTCTTTTCTCTTCACTGCAGAACATTTTTGTTTTGTTGATGAGGAGGTAATATTTTCAAAGGTTGCAGGTGTGTCCAGTGATGCTGTGGGTGAAGTTATGAACTAATTGTCACTAGTGTTTTCATGTTTTAGGTTTTCTTTTTAAAGATCACTAGGATTTTGAGGAGGTGAAGAAGAAGCAACTAAGTTATCCTTATTAACCCTCGAGGCTTCCCCTATGAAGATTTTAGTTTCTTCACCTACTTGTGCTTGTTCTTCCTCAACTCTCAGAGTCCCTTCTACATTTTCCAACTCATGATAATTCCTCAACAACCTACTATGAATGTTGTCCCATGATTTGAATTCTTTCATAATTATGTTTGGGAATTGTAAAGACAAACTTTTGTTGACCAACAAGACACTAGACAATTTTTGGGATATGGAAGTAGGTCTTCTTTTCTTTCTATACTCAACTGCCATGGTAGTCAAAATTATCTTGTAACCCAGACTGCTTCAAATAATCTTGTAACCCAATCTTTTCTATGAACTTGCATTGTTTTAGTTAAAATAGTTTACAATTCTATACTCTACTTGGACTTTTGATCGAGGGTGGTAGGGAGTTGACTTCTTATGCCTTATCTCAAAATATTAAACTAATTTTGATACTAACTCAGAGGTAAACTATGGACCTTGATCAATCACTATCTCTCATGGGACTCCGAACGTGCAAAATATTTCTTCATACAAAAATTGAGCCACTTTCACATCTGTGGCATTCCTGAAGGCTTTAAATTCCATCCATTTTGTTTAGTAATCAATGTACACTAAAATGTAAGATTTACCATTTTTTTTTGGTTCAATGGGTCCAATGAAATCTAATCCTCATATATTTCATCACTCCTTGTAAGTTTTCTTATTCTTTGACAGTCACATCTTCTTGTTTATTTTACTGCATCTTTATTTATAGTGGGCCAATAATAGGTAGAATTGAGTATCTTAACTGTAGTCATCTTTGCTACAATTTATCCCCACAAGGGTCATCATGGTAGGCCTTGATTATATCATATGTCTCATCTTCTTTCAAACATCTCGTCATCACATTGTCAAGTCTTGTGTAGAACAAATATCCAACTATGCAAGAATAGGATGAGCTGGGATGTACTCAGTGCTTCTTCTCCCTTGAAAAGAAATGTGGAGGTGTCTGACCTAGGAATTAATAATTAGCTATATCAACATACCATAGTGAATATATTGAGAGTTCAAATAGGCGTTCATCATGAAATGAGTTATCCACGATTGGGTCCTCTCTTGAGTTTGTTAACTGGGAGAGAAATTCTACAACCATATTATCCTTTCTCAACTTATCAACAATGGCGATGTCAAATTATTACAACAAGAGTAACCATCTGAAAAGACTCCCACTATACACTGGTTTGTTCATTAGGTAACAGGTTATTGCATGGTCAATGGGAATAAAAATATGATAGCTAGTGATGTAATACCTAAATTTGTTTGGCATAAACAACTACATGAATTTTTTTTTTCTGAGACCATATAATTGACTTCAACAACACAATTTCTTACTGAAATAATAAATAACATATTCAAGATTACCTTCCTTCTACCCTAACACTAATCCAACTACAAAATTAGATCTATCAACATGTATGTGGAAAGGTATTGTCTAGTTAGGTCCTTTTAGCACCGATGCTTCTGTAGGAGAAACTTTGAGTGCTTCAAATTCTTGTTGGCAGTTGGAAGTCCAATCAAATTCTAAATTTTTTGTCTAGGAAGTGAAAAGTCGTGAAGCTATCTTGTTGAAATCCTTGATAAAACATCTATAATACCCTGCATGTCCAAGGAAACTTCTGACATCCCTTTGTTTTTGAGGCACTAAAAGCTCTAAAATAATTGCAACCTTGGTTGAATCAACTTGAATTGGTAGAGACAAAGTGTCCCAATACAACTCCCTCTTCCATCATCATTAAACACTTTTCATGACTAAGAGAGAGATTATGATCCTGTCATATTTGCAGTACCTTTTTCCAAATTTGCTAGGGCCTCCTCAAAATTTATAACATAGGTTGTGAAGTTTTCCATATAAATTTCCATGGTGTCATGATAAAAGTCAAATAAAATGCTCAAAACAACCCTCTAAAAGTTGGTTGGTGCATTGCATAGCCCAAATGCAAGTACTAAATATGCATATGTCCCCTAGGGACATGTGAAAGTTGTCTTATCTCGGTCCTCAAGAGAAATTTTAATTTGATTATAACCATTGAATCCATCTAGGAAATAAAAGTATCTATTACTAGCCAATGAGTCCAAGACCTAATCAATGAAAGGAAGTGGGAAGTGGTCGTTGCATGTAGCAGCCTTTAGTTCTATGTAATCTACACATACTCGATACTTTCCTCCTTTCTTTGGCACAATCACTAATGGTGAAATCCACTCACTATCCGATATAGGATAGATGAATCATGCATCAAACAATTTCTACAATTCACCCTTGACTATATCTCAAAGTGTTGGATTCATTTGTCTTTGTGGTTGCCTAACTGGTCTGCAACCTCTTTAATATATATATTATGTATACAAAGGTTTGGATCAATGCCTCTCATATCATGGTATTCCCATACCAACGTTGAAGTGTGCACTTCCAGCATCTGCAATAGGCTATCATGTTGTGTTGTGGTCAACTCATTGGCGAGGCTGAGCATTCTTCCTTCAGAAATTTCTAATAGACTGGTAGCTATAAAAACATAAGCAATGTCAAGACCTATTATGTTCAGGCTACAATCATTAGGCAAAATAGTAGAGAGCATATATGAAGCTGTTGAATCTTCATTTTCTATAAAACTATGAACTAGACAAGTTAGACATGATAAAAATAATCTTGTTGTGGGTCTAGGCTATATGAATTTAGAATAATTTAAGCAAATACAACATCTTCATCTTATGATTCCATCATAGGATTTCTATTTATCATTGATGTGGTAGTTTAATAGTCCTTTTATATTGTTTTTACATGACTCTATTTAAGACTTGTTTGCTTAAGTATGTCCAAGGAGATTAAAACTTGATATTTTGGTGTGTTATAATACATACATATTATACTTTCATGCTTATATATATAATATTATAATATGATTATGTGGCCAATAATGGGAGTAAATATGATGATAATATGTGTAGATGTGTTAAATGTGGTTATTTGCATACTAATTATCTTTTGTAGCATCTGGACATAGTAAATTGATTTATCTCTTGCAACTTTCGGCTCTCAAAAGTCCTATAGCCATACGAGGAAGCAAAGTTCAACTGGTCCAATGAAGTGAGGTGTTCTTGCTTACCTATCAAGAGATGAAGATGGTGAATACTTTTTCCATTAGAGTTTTGATCATTTATAACAAACTATTTTTGGCCAAACAAACTATTTTTGTTCATCCTCTTATAGGGTAGGCCAAATAATATGTTCTATATCTAAATGAGGTTGAGTTGGGGGGTATAATACCAATTGTTCGATTTTATCTCTAGCAAAAAATTTCACATTTACTGACTGGCAACCAATGAAGGCATTAGTAGTGGCCAATCAGGGCCTCCCTAAAATTAGTGGATATCTACTCAATTAGACTTTAAGTTGCAGAACTACAAAGTCAATGGGATAGTCACATGAGTCTATAATTATCAAAAAAGCTTCAATCACTCCTAGATTCACAACAGATTTATTTTCTAACTAAAAGACTATTGGTGTTGGTCTTATATTGTCCAAATACAACTCATCTATTATCTGCTTAGTCATAACATTACTTCTACTCCAAGGTTTATTAGTGAATTCTTGATGAGGGTCCTATTGATGCTTACATTCACTACTAGACTTCTTGGGTCTAAATTCTTAGGAATGACTAACGTTCCTAGCATAATATTAGCCAACTGTCCATAACATGGACTATGTTGGGGTCTTGTTTCTTATTTCTTAGACGTCTAAGGCACAATACCCTGATAGTCTTAGTGGTAATGGGGACATCCTTAATGACTTGTAGAAGGGGTATATTTACACATACATTTTTCAGTTGTCCTAAGAGGCCAAACTCAGGTTTAGGCTGATAATTTTATGTGGCTAACCTTTCAAGGAATGACAGGTCCTTATAAGGTAATTCAACGTTTGGTGGAATTTTCTCCAAAGGTTCTTGGTTAGTGACATCTATTATTGGTTCCTCATCAGATAATTATATGATTTGTGGAGATATGGGACTAGGAAGAGTCTTTCCTGGGAATAAATGGACATCACTGATCTAGACTATATAGGTTGAGTACTGAGCTACCTCATTAGAATAAGCCTATTGAATGAACGTGTTATTAGAATTGGGTGTAGGTTGAGTGAGAAACTATGGTTCTTGTGTTGGAGTAGAGGCATGCATATTTTGATTACGCATAATGGTTGGCTACTGAGGAGATACATTGGGCATAAGTGCAGACTGATTTGATACATGTTGTTGCAGGTAATTAGCATAGGATTGTTACCATTGTAGAGTTCCACATCATGGTTGAGCCCATGGATTTTTGGAACCTTTCCACTGGTTATTATGTATGCCAAAATCTAAGTTCAAAGGACATAAACAACAATAAAATACCCAAAACACATAAATCAACAAAACATCAAGATAGGACAAAAAAGGAAGCAATACAACACAAAACAAAGAAATTAACAAGAACCCAAGTGTTGTTAAACCTTCCTTTTAAAGCAATGACGTGTTATTTGATTCTTGGATGGATGTGTGCTATTAAATTTGGAAAAATAATGGTATGATAGCTCCAAATTTTCTCAAGATTGCATGAAGATAGAGTTTGTGCTCAAGGATTGAAGATTCAAGTGTTGAATTGTTAGAGAATGAGAATTTTTTTTTGCTAAGTGTTGGAGTTGGGGAGTGAAGGGCCAGGATAAAAAGTAGAGATCCAATGGATGAGATGGCTTAAGGTTCTCACACTCAATGTGAGGTAGACAAGTGTGAAGATGTGAGAAGATGAGATGACTATATGGTTGTAGGAAGAGTGTAAGGAAGATTTTCCATAAAGGCATTTCTTGTCCTCACACTCCAAGGTACTTGGAGGAGAGAGGACAAAAGTGGAAGAGGTGGTACTTAGAATTTAAGGTTGGGGTGGACATTGGTTGAATTTGGGGACTAATATTTGGGATTAGGAATGTGCACATGTTTAGGGGGGAATGATTGTGAAAATAATCAAGGATTAGGAGGCAAGTGGCAAAAGTAGGAAGATGTGATGGGTAGAGAGAGAATGAGTGGAGGGAACAAAAAAATCAATTTAATTCCATGTTTAGGAAGAGAAATTCAATTAAAAAAATAAAGAGGTTTATTTAATTTAATGAGATGTTTATGAATTAAACTAGTTTATTTTGGAGGAAAAATGGAAGAATGATATTTTATTAAATAAATATGAAATTTATTCAATCAAATGTGATCAAGAGGTTAACTAGCTAGATTGAGTAAATTAATTTAGCCATGGTCATAGAGGAAATGAGATATAATTAAATAAATAAATTATGTAATTAATGGCTAGACTTTAAACAAGAGGGAATAATGAGAATTAATTTGATCAAATACTGATTATGAAATTTAGGTGTCTACATTTTGCCCCTTTTTGAGATGGTGTTAGAATAACGTTGTTTTGAAGAAAATATAAAAACACCATTGACAAGAAGTCATGCCGCAGATGGTGAAAATACTAGGTGAGATTAGATGGGATGGATGCCCCCTCGAGAGGGCAAATGGGAAGAGAGAAGGGGCTTGGGAAATGTCTTGAAAGAAAAAGGAGGACAAAAGCAACAAAAGAAAGGAAAAAAAGAAAATTACAGAAGGGGAGAAATGAAAGGGATATTAAGCAAGAAGATGAAAAATGAATATGTGGGGCATGAATGAGATGAAAAATGAAGGCTGGAGGAAGAAACAGTGAGAAAATAAGGGTTATGGGGGCCCTATATAAGAAAAAATTTAAAAAATTGGCCTCATTTGCACTCTTAATTAAGAAAATTAGAGAAAATTAGAAGATGAATGCGAGAGGAGGACTAAGACATTGGGAGAATGTGGTGAGAGTGGTGTGATGAAATTGACTAGATCCTTAGGTATGTACGACTAACCAACTTGTGTATCGCCATTTTTGAGCATTTAATGCTAGATTGAGGAAAATAATTAGCGAATCCACAAGATCATGTCTAGCAGATTTGCAAATGGATTGATGGATAAGTGAATCTATTGATCCTACAATAGTGGGAGGGAAAGGTGGATAGGCATATCTGACCTTGGATGGGTAGATTTAACAAATTCACCTAAGGGACGAAACATGGGATGATGGGTCCGACCCTAAATGATCGACCCCTACAAAGGATCGATGGATTCAACAAATTTGCCGAAGGTAGAATAGAATAGGCATATGCAGTGCATCTACTAGACAATAGGAAGAGAAGAGAAAGATAAGCAAAAGCGAGGCTTCAACCTAAAGAAACAAATTGTCTAGTGAATCCATAAATCCATGAACCAAGAGGGGTGAGATGAGAATTAGATGGGTGGATGTGCAAATTCACTCAATAGGATTAGAGGGTAAAGGAAGAATTGGTGGATGTGCATCGTGGAGGGGAAAAAGGTGCAGTGAGAGAAAGTATATTTTCTCTGTGGAAGAGTGGATCTGCACCATAGATCAGTGGAATTGATTATTTTGACGACTTAGTCCAAGAAATAATATATAATAGGGGATTTGATAATATGGAAGAAACCCTAATGAGTGTATGTGATGACTATGCAGGTTAGCATAGATGCTTTGTAGGTGTGGGAGCATAGATCTATGGTGCCGAGGTTCACAGATGAATTCAAGGTAGGAGAGTGGGAGATCCTAGATTGGATCAGTTTGGGGTATTTAACGTAGATGTCCCAGATTAAGATGCACACTGCAATGATGATAGTGTTCATTAAGTGGTGGAGATAAAAAACTGCCACTTTCCATTTTCCAACATGAGAGATCATAGTCACCGCAAAGAATATGTATAGGATCCTACGAATCCTAATCAGGGGACCATGGGTGGTGATATAGGATGTCGACAGATAATGACATTATAGATGCTACTACAACTGATAGATGTACCAGTGCAGAGGGGTATGGTGGTGTTGATGGTAGTGCGCTATGCAACTACCCCAGAAAATACCTTTATGTATACGTATTTTCCCTAGTGAGTGGATTTTTTATGTTAGACAGGGAAGGACAATCATTTTTATGGGTATGTTACAAATTATGGTTGAGTCTATTGATCAGTAAAGGCCATATGCATTGGAGATGTTGGATTTAGCAAAGCTCTATAGAGAGTTACATGTGATATGTTACCATGGACAAAGGAGTAAAGGGTTTTCGACCCTATTACTAGTTTTGGCTTGGGAGCATATCTTGGTGGCACAGTAGATAGGCTAGACGATGGATAGGAAAATGAATGAGCTAGTGGTATTTATCTTGTGAGGGACCCTATGGAGAGTAAAGAACACTATGTACTACTTGAGGGTTTTGTTTGATCAAATCGATGAGAGCTATATAATTTGGCGACCGTATAGGGGCATAGTTGGGTGGTTGGAGGATGAGAGAATTTGCCCTTCATGATGATATTGTCATACATCAGAGTGTGTTGGGAATATATGATAGAGAGATATAGATTGGATAGGATGCAACAATAGTTTGAGATTTGAAAGGGCATTCCAGGTCAACCACATAGGATAACATGATTGACCTGCAAGGGTATGGGATGGGGGAGGCCAATGGATAAAGATTTAGATATGACACATTGGTTAGTGATGGAGGAGGGCAAGCATCGGGCCAACACGAGTGGGGGTGTCAATATTGTTAGTGGCTAGAGTTAGGAGGATATTATCAATAATAGGATGAGAAAGAGGGAGGAGAGGAGGCCAACTATTGAGCATTTTGGCAAGGAGTGGGAGAGAGAGGGAGAAGAGGAGGCCAACTAATGAGTATTTTGGCAAGGAGTAGGGGAGAGAGGTTTGATGCAGTTGAGGAGGTGGAGGTGGAGCGAAAAGATGAAGAGGGAGGAGAGAAGGTGAGGAGAGATGAGGAGAGGATGGAGGGAGGAGGGGAGGTTGATTAGTTAAGTTCTAAGTAGGAGAGGATGACGAGATGTGGGAAGGTGATGGTAAAATCTATTCCCATACCTATCAAGGTGGGGGAGGATACAACAAAGGATAAGGTTGGAAGAACTTGTAGAGCATCATGCACATGACAAAGAGAATCAACAACAACATATAGAGCAACTGACCCAATAGATAGACAGGGCGCATGGATAGGGGAGATCTTAGTGAGGGGGTGAGCTAGAGAGTAGGAGTTGGATGCCACACTGACCTGATTATAGGGGTTGTATGATGGGATGGTGGTGGAGCATGATCTAGCTATAGAGGAGAGGGATGGGGTGAAATGGGAGGTGGCCCAAGTAAAAGCTGAGAGAGATAGGTTACATGCATAGGTGGAGAGAATGACAAGAGAGGCGGATATCCTCAGGAGGGAGAGGGGGATGACATAAGCACAATCAGATGCATTAGAGGTCGCATGTCAGAGAGGTGCAGAGGAGTTGGGGAGATTATGTAGGGAGAGGGATGAGGCTTAGAGAGAGTGAGATGAGGCATGAAAGGGATGAGGAGTGAGAGAGGGTACCTTAGCTATTGTAGTACAATAGCAGATAGGTTAGATTCAACAACTACAAAAACAAGTGATGACACTGATGGAAGAGGCCATATTTTTTTGAATGATCTACGAGGCAATAGTGCCAACAGATCAGCAATAAATCTATGATATACCTTGAGAAATGAGCACCTCATCATGCTCAACATCACATAGTGGGTCCTCAACACAAAGTGGGGGATCCTCTCATCAAAGCAACGGGGGTTCCTCATAGCATAGCAGTTAGAGCGGATAAAGGAAGAGTCCATAGAGGAGTAGCTCCTCTTAGAGTAGGGCAAAGTTGGTTATGAGGCCTCCCTAGGCACCCACAAATATTAGAGGAGGACTAGTGACATTAGGATCGATGCAGTGGGAGGGGGTGTTGATCAGGGATGGTAAAGGGTAACAAGATGGGAATGGACGGGATGGACAAACAACACCGCAAACATGTGTACAAGGAGGGGATGCCCCTATATCATAGGGACGACTAGGGATAGATGAGGAATAAATAGGGGCCCCATAGTCATGGCCAGGTATTGGGTGACTTTTTGAGCTCATGATGCAGATGGGTATTATATTTCTATCATGATGGATTGTATTCATTATTTATTGGACAGATAGAAATTGTATATTTTTTGGACATTTTTGGACATTTATTCATGAGAGACATTTATGGTGGCCTACATGTCATGATATTATGATGCTATTGCTATGGATGTTGTATATGCTGATGATTATATGTGATTATGCTAACAAGTTGTGATGCAGGATGGGATGCATAGCAAATTATGATTTTATGTGATGCATATGTGATATGAGCCCATGCTATGTGATGATTATGTGACTGAATCATGAGATGTAGGATGAGATGTAGGTATATGGATAATATATGACATGATTGGGTGCATGTGTTTATGATTTTATATGATAGTGTGGGTGATGCATGATGTGATATTTTTTATGATATGCATGTGCAATGTTATGAGATGTATGATGATGAAATTATGTATGTATGAGATGTATGTAAGGTGATTACCATGATTATGTATGTAATGATTTTCAAGACTATGTATGGATATGAATGATGTTATGGTTATGTGATGGATGACACACTAACGAAAAATATAAACGAATCTAATAAATGAAATGCAAACTAATGATAAGACGGAAATAAAATGAACCTAATAAAAAGCCTCTTAGATGATAACAAATGAAATAACAATAAATGTAATCTAAAATGAAAACTAAAGAAATGAATCTAAGAATAAGGCTCATAAATGACTATAGGGTGAATTATTTCTCTTGATTTTTTTTAAGATCACACAAGATGCCTGTTTGCCAGGTTTTTGTTGAGGTGACTACTTTTTGTTCTTTTTAATATCTTTCACCTTTTTTTTGACTTTTTCTAGGATTCTTTGAGACTCAAGTGTAGTACTTCTTCATGTGCATGTTGTTAATGGGATCAAATAGTTGTTTACCTTTTGTTGTAGACAAATGATAAGAATAACTTCCACAAGTCACTATGATAACATATGGCCCCAACTAGTTTGGCTCAAAAATTTCCCGATCTTTCTATCCTTGTAAGGTTCCTTTGATTTACTTTCAAGACTAGGTCCCCTATTTCAAAGAAGCATACTCTAACCCTCTTGTTATAGCTTCTCTTGAGGATATTTTGATATCCTTTTAGATGATTTAAGGTGTTCTATAATTTCTCATCAAGTAATTCTAGGTCATTCAATCTTGCGACCTGATATTCCTCATCTGGGATGAGATTTTATAATGAAACTCTAAGTGAAGGTATCTTGATCTCAATGGGGAGTATGGCTTCTTATTCATACACAAGAGAAAATGGGGTGGAACTTGTAGGGATGTGGACACAAGTTTGGTAGGCCCAAAGGGTAGGGCTGAGTTAGAGGTGCTAGTTATAGTCGACATCATTAACCTTTCTTGATAATTTTGTGAATGGTTTTATTAGTTGCCTTCCCTCAAATATTACTCTATAGATAGTATGGTGTGGAAAAGTGGTGTTGGATATGAAATTATCATAGAGTTCATAGAAATCTTGGTTTTTGAAAGGATGATCATTATCTAAGAAAATGAAGAGGAGGATTCCATAACAACATGATATAGTTCAATTAGAACTTGGATGTTTTTTTTGCTAGTTACGTAAGTGGAATTGCTTCCACGCACTTGGAGAAATATTTTTTGGCAGTGAGGATGAGCTTATGTCTATTTGAGGATGCAAATTTAATCTTCTGCATGAGATCGAGTCCCCACTGGGAGAAGGGCCATGGTGATGTTATAGGTTGTATATCTTGTGTTGTTGCATGTATGGAATCTTCGTGCACCTGACATTACTGACACCTCTAAATAAGATTGTAGGCATCCTTTTCCATTATCAGCTAATAGTATCTAGTTCGTATGAGCCTCTTAGCTAAAGGAGGATCACTAGAGTGGGCTCCATAGATACGTTTGTGTACTTCTCATAAAGCTATTTATTCTTATATTAAATCAAGATATTTGAGGAGAGTTCCATCAATACCTTTTCGATATAGGGTTTTAGAAATAATGATGTACTAGGCAACTTGTCAAATAAGGGTTGTGGATTTGTTTTGGGACAAGTCAAGGGAAATTTAGTTATCATGGAGATAGGAATATACATCCTAATATCTAAGCGAATAGTCACCAACAAATTTTCACACACATTCAAACTGTGGGATATTGAAAGTTGGGATCATAAGTTGTTCTACCAAGAACTTGAAGTGTGTTACATTGTTTGACATATCAAATTAAGATCCCATTGTGGATATTGCATCAAAATCTTTATTTTTGAGTTGGAGAATCTATTCAAAGGTGATATGGTCAAAGTACTATTTGAAATAATCAACAATGCATTTGCAAGGTAAAAGATTATCATCCTTAATTTGAGATAATTATCATTGACCCATCTCACAATTAGCTGAGAGTCACCATAAACATGGAGATCATTTATTTTCCATTATACTGCTATGTGAAGCCCAATAATGAGAGCTTCATATTTTGCTATGATGTTTGTGCATGGAAAATGAATTCTATATGACTTTGGGATTGTAGCTTCTTGAGGTGTGATGAATAAAATGCTTGTGTCTAATTCATGGTTGGTATAGGATCCATCAAAATATAGTTTTCATTGTGTGGAGGCATTTATCATGAAAACTGATTCATTTGGAAATTCTGCCAATATTGGGTGATTTCCTTGAATCTGAGCCTCAACCAACTAATCCGTAATGAATTTCCCTTTGATAGCCTTTCTATCTATATAGTCAATGCCAAACTCACTTAGGATCATTACCCCCTTGGCTAGTCTCCCTGTGAAAGCAACTTTGGTCAAAAGGTACTTAAGTGGATTAATTTTTGTAATGAGATTGCCTTATGATTGAGCATATAATGCTGAAGCTTTTGGGATGAAAAAATGATTGCAAGACATGTGCACTCTATTGGGGTATAATTTAACTCGTAGCCAACCAAGGTTTTGCTAATATAATAGATATCTCTCTCTCTTCCTTAATCATCATTTTGTGCCAAGAGGGATCCTAAAGATGAAGTAGTAGCTGAATGTATAACAATAAGGGTTTCCTTGGAGTAGGAGGTACCAACATTGATAGTGAAAGCAAATAATCCTTAAGTTCTTGGAAGGCTTTTTGACATTGGTTTGTCCACTTGAAAGGTACTCATTTTTTTGTAGCAAGTGTGAAAGGGTTGACATTTATCTACTAGTTGTGCTATGAATCTTTGGATGGATTAAATTTGTTCTCGTGGGATCCTTAATTGCTTGAGATTTGACGTTGGAGATATTTCAAAAATGAACTTAAAATTTGTCAAACCTACTTCAATTCCTTTGTTAGATACTATGAATCCCAACAATTTCCCTAAAGTGAGACTAAATACACACTATTTTGGACTCAGTCTGAATTTGTATTGCTCTAATAATTTGTCAAAGATTGAGCCAAAACAACAATATGGTTGTCTCATGTGGTTGACTTTGCCAATAAAGCATAACATATTTTTTCATTATGTCATGCATCATGTCATGAAATAGGTTTATCGTAGCTCTCTGGTAAGTTGCACTAGTATTTTTGAGACCAAAGGGCATGACATTCTAACAATAGTTTTACCAAGGACAAATGAAGGTAGTTTTACATTGGACATTTGGTGCTATTTTGATTTGATTGTATCCAAAGAATCCATCCATTAGCGAAAACATTTCATGTCCAACCCTGAGTTTGATGATCATATAAATGTTTGAAAATAGAAAGTCACGTTTTGGAAAAGCCTTATTCAAATCTTTGAAGTATGTACAAATTATAATGCCCCCAATGAGTTTGGTGACAGGTACTAGATTTGATATCCATTCTGCATAGTCTATGGGCTTGATGAGTCCCGCATCTAGCAACTTTTTCAACTCTACTTTGACAAACAAAGCGATTTGGGGATGCCTTTTTCTTAGATTCTTTTAAAATGGTTTGGCCCTTGGAATAAGAGGTAAGTGATTGAGAACCAATTCAAGATCCAATCTTGACATATTAGTAGATTAACATGCAAAATTTATTTCTCCCTTTGAAGAAATTGGTAAAATTTTCATTTTCTAGTTGTTTTTAGAGAGTCTAAGTAGATCTTTCTAGCATTTTCATTGTCAACCAGGTTCACTTCCTCTCTTTGATTCATTAATATTGATGATATTTCCTAATCTATAGGGAGAGGGTGCAACCTTCCATCCTTTTATTCCTTAGAGAAGTTTTCACTGTTGGATACATCTTTTCTTTTTATTGTTTTGTGGTTGGAAGGTGCCTTTCAATTTTCACCTTAAGACTGAGTATTTTCATTTATTTATTTATTTTGGCTAGAAGGATAAATAGACTTTCCAAAATATATTGCATGTTAAAGGTGTATGGTAAATCCATCTCTGTGGTCACCAGATGGTATCCCTTCTCAAACTTCTATGAATTCGATAAGTGATTCATCATTTTGAAACCAGTTCAAATGCGGTGGATCTTGTTGGTTCCAATAAAAGAGTTGTGGGTATACAAGATAGTTGCCATTTTAATGGTTAGAATAGGCCACAAGGGTAGTAGTTAAGGTACAAGCACATGTCAAAGTAATGTATCCAGGAGTTGAGATCAATTCTTTTATCGTCGAAGATGGTGTCATTGTCATTAATATCTTGGTTGTCATAGGATTTGTCAATAGCTTGGGTGCTAGAACTAGTAAGGGAGCCCCATTCATACTCATTAGAGTTGGTCTCAACATAACTCTCCTCTTTTGACTCTTCATCGTTAGTATCACTAACTACTCTAATGATAGGTAACTAAGTACTTGTGGAACCTACAACCAGTTGGCTGTTTTCTTGACTTGTATAACTTTCATCTGGTTCTCCATATCCCAATCCTTGATTTTTGGGGTTACTTTTTAGTAGGATTATCTCCAATATGCCTTGTTCTTTTGCTCCAAGTTCACTGCTACCATTATATCCATGTCTTGTAACATAGTAAATCCTTTACCATTTTTTTCAAGAGAAAGTTGAAGTAGAGGTCTGCCTTCATCATCTCTATATAGCCAGTTTGAAATATCTTCTTTTAAGGATTCTTAATTGAGCTCACCACATTTGATAAAGGTGGTAGGAGGATGATATTGAAGGATAAATCTTTCTTTATGCTCATTCAATTGAGGCTTCCCAAAATATTTAGGTGATATTGGCAATTTCCCTATATAGAAGGCTTTTGTGTATGAATATTCGCCACATCCCTCATCATTCAAGTGGATCTTGACCTCAGGTTGTGAAGTGGATGGGGTATATGATTGTGAAAGTAATAGGGATTCTAGAGAATGAAATGTGGAAGGGTCTTCTTGGTTGATAGGAACTTGATTTTTAGTGGTGTGTTTTAGGTTATTGTAGTATTGAAAGGGGTTGGATGTAAACTTGACACATTGGTGGTATATGGATGTAATGAATTTAATTGTATGTATCCAAGGGCAACTGAGAAGCATGCTGTAGCTAAGGTCAATATCAAGGACTTGAACCATTGTATCTTTGATTATTGGGCTAACTTTTATTCAAAGAGTGATAATTCCTTTAGATAGGTGATCCATGTCATCATAGGCTTTGGTATTTATTCTTTTGGATACATCCACATTATGCTTAGAGAATCCTAATGTTGTGACCACTTCAATGTGCAAATGTTGAGGCTAACTCCAACATCTATTAGAACCCTTTTGATCTTATGCTTATGAAATTATACCTAAAGGTAGAGGAGGTCATTATGCAAATTTTTATGCATTGGGAGATATTGTCTCATGAAAGTAATGTGGGTGTGGCAGAAAGGTTACCCACCATGGCTTGAAATTCATCAACATTTATGTCATTAGGCACCATGGACTTGCACGAGGCTTTGTCTAACACTGCTTTATGGTTCAGTGATATGCAGAGGAGCTCATAGATATATATCTAAGAAATAATTTTCTTAAGGTGGTCCAATAGGTCATATTGATTTGCAAGTTGGGAAGTGGATGGTGCAGCTTATGGGGTCACCTTATATCGACGTGTGGCTACTGCACAATTAGGGTTTTTTCCTTTGATAGTAATTATGGTTGTCATCAATTTGACTGTTGTGGTTGGTATTCATGAGACACATAGGTATAATTAGCCTTATTATGATGAGTTATTGAATTGGAGGCCTTTCCCTTATCATGATTTTGAAAAGGATTTTTAAAGATTGTATGATCAATATTGGATATTTCCTTTGGATTTTCAATTTCTATCTCACCCTACTAGATAAAATCTTGTATGAGATTCTTCAACTTATAACAATTTGAGGTCTTATGACCTTTTATTCTATGGTAATCACATAAATCATTATCATTCCATCAAGACACCTTGAAGGGGCTTGGCTCATAGGGTTTGATTTCTAGAAATGTTATTACATGAAATTGGATAAATTTCTTAAGTGCTGACTCAATTGATTCTCCAAGTGGAGTATAAGTTCACCTTGGATTATTAGTCCTTGGACCACGTTGTGGATTGGGTTGTGCTCCACTAGCTGAATGGTCATTATTATGCAATTGATCATTATTAAGAGGTGGTGTGCTTGTATTGGTATGACCTTGAAGACTAATCATAGGTTGGGCGCTATTGACCACTTTTGCATCCACCAGTCCGTCATTTGTTATATTTTTGTTTCTTGACCAAAATTCGGTTTTTTCATTAGATGCATTATTAGTTCAATTACCTTCGTTGAAATTTTTTAGGAGACCTTGAGTAGTAAGGCCTCTTTTAAATTTTAGCCCTTTTTTTATTACTTGGTGGAATGTGTCTAGACATTGCATTTGTAGTGGGTATTCCATTTATTGAATCAAATTCTCAATGAACATGTCTAGTTGCTCTTTCTCTAGTATGTGACATGGGCTCTTTCTAGAAAATGAATTCCAATGTTGTGAGAATGTGGTAAATATTTCCCCATATTTTTTTTTCTCGTAGCATATAGATCCATTAGCATTACAAGATTATCTATATTATGTGAAAAATATGCCAAAAACTTCCTAGATAGTGTAAGGAAAGTAGAGTGCAGAAAACGCCTTCCTAATGTTAATTTCTTAGCGAAGTAAAGCAGATGTGTGTTTCAATTCGAATTACAACAACATAAGATACACAATAAAAGATAAATAGAGTAACATAAAAAACAAAATCATAAAGTAGTACACCAGAATTCACGTGGAAAAACCCTTATGGGTGGAAAACCCACACACGAAAGCAATCTCTTGTATTACAGTAAAAACTATTTACATACAAGTTTGCAGATTTTCAAGCTTTGATCTGGTCTCTGTTCAGGCATCAACAATTCAGAATATTATGTTCACAATCAACTTTTCAACTCAACATTATAGAATTACCAATCATCCAACATGACCAACCAACCTACTCTTCAACTGTTTTTCAGATGTTTATACGTTTCTATCAAAAAATAGTTCGATTTAGTTACCATGTCTCCAACTGTCAAGCTTCCTTAGATTGTCAGTAACACGCTATGTTGTCTCCATCATTTTATCTGAGTCATTCCAATTTACACCAATCATCTATACACAGCTCAACAAGTCGGTTGACAATCGGCCATGGTCCCCACCTCTATCGCTTTCGGCTCAACTTATCATCAAAGTCATTTTTGACATTATCGTGGGATGGTTGGATGAGCATGTCTCATGTTCCCCTAGTTATCCCTCACAACTCCTCAAGAACCCTTAGATTACTTGCGGGGTGGTGGGGAGACCATCCCTTCGCCCTTTGTCTTTATCCCGCACTACTGATGTTCTCTCTAGACACCCCTCACATGATATTGGGAAAGACAAGTTATCCATCTTCTACTATCCCACATGTCTTCTTATTGGGTCCTTAGTGTCATGCGGGGTGGCTGGAGGAATCATATCTTTTCTCTTTGTCTTTACCCCACACTACACTGACAATCATTAGAAAACCCTCACGGGGTGGTGGGGAAGACAAAGAAAACCATCTTCTGCTATCCCGCGAGTCCTCTTATTGGACCCTTAGAGACCCGCAGGGTGGCGGGATGAATACCAAGTCTCCTTCATCTCACCATCACATGACCCTATTTGTCGCACTTTATCACACTACAGGGTTAAACAGAAAGGACTTAGTTTCCTTTCCCCACTACGAAACTGAATAACCTTTGTGTTATTGAGACACCCATTCTCAATAGATAACTCACCCCATGAGCATATTCTAGGGGGAGGTGAGAAAACCATTCCATTGCTTTCCCTCCTAAACTATGAGGGAAGAGGTGCATTAGATAAATCTCATTGTCAACAATCTCTATACAAGCAACAAAGAATTTATAGATGTAGTCTCAGGGGTTGCCTTTTCCCTTATACTTTTCAAATTTAGGAGCTTCAAAATTTAGAGGGTAAGGTGACATGCACAACATTTTATCAAAGGGGTATGAGCAATAAGTTTTCTTTGTACCCCAAACTTCAAGATTAGACATTTGGCATTAGAAGTTCTGTGCTTTCTGCACGAGTATATTGATTTGAGTTGGTTGGATCTAAATGTTGAGATTTAGATCGACAAATGGGTTGGTGTTGGTGTAGGTTAGTAGTTTTTGAAATGTTGAATTGTGAAATAGTTGATAATTGAGTGGAGCACTCAATGGGGTGAAGTGAGTGTAGTGGGTATTGATGTTTTGTTGTGTTCCAATGAAGGGGTTTTGCAAGTTTTGGTTAGGTGGTGGAACATATTTATGACTAAATGTGGATCCTATTGGGACTAAAGTGGAGATTTGGGATGCACTAGTCATTTCTTGAGAGGGAGAATTGCTATTTTCTTGAGATGGGGCAACAAAATTCTCTTGATGATTTAGGGACAATGTGTTTTGAGTTGAGATCTAACTTTGGGTGTTGATATTGGAAGATATAAAATCTTGTGTGGAAGTGACATTGGTTTGATCTATTGGTGGGGTGTTGAAAAGAGGATTATTGTACAAAGACATAGAAGTAGCACTTTGCGTGGCACTTTGGGTGGTGCTCACCAAGGGAATGCTATTGCTTACTTGTTGTGAAGATGACCCTTGTGAGGATACCATATTATAAGAAGTTTGAGATCATGGTTGCATTATTGTGGAAATGTCAAAGTTGGGGGGAAATATGGCACTATTTTGCGCTAACAATAGGAGATACCTATTTGGGTCATGGTTGAGAAGGGAATTTATGAATGCAAGGATTTGGGGGTCTTGTTGAGCATCCTGAAGTTCTTGAATAGTTAACCCCTTTTGGATGTTTTCTATGGAATATAGGTCATTAAAATTAGAAGTGGTAGCATGATCCATTAAGGTAGTTGCTTTTTGACCTTGTCTACATGAGTCTTATGTAAGGTCCTGCTAGTGGGATTGAAATTGGGGTCACTATTTAGATCCATTAAAATTTTCCCTCTTTGTGATTGAGTATAGGTCATGGAGGACACCTAAAAAGAGAATGCACTAAGGATGAAAAAGAAGAAAAATATGTTTTTGGTGTTTTAAATTTTTTTAGGATAATGCAACTGAAGGATGACACTGTGTTTGGATTTTTAAGGTAATACCTTGGATGATAATGGAACTAAAGTGCACTTATGTTTTTAGATTTTTGATATTTAGGAAGATGACTTAGTGATTAACTTAATAAAAGACTATGCAATTGTACAAGCTTGAATCCTAGGAAATTTTGAGCACGAACCTATGGTTGTTCACCTAAGAAATAAAAAAAACACCTAGACCTAAAAATAGGATGATGGCTTATTAACAATTTGATAAAATTTGCGACCTTGTGCTAGACTAATGAGCGTAAGGGATAAAATTGATGACTGATAGGTAATGAGAATTTGACGAGGCCTTGGTATCTTGACAATAGCTAAGTTTTAATATTAAGACTTGATTTTCTAATTCCCTTGAGAAAATGGATCCTTTAATGCAATTTTCTTAAGGATGCTAATGTTTGGAAACTAACTTTTGATCTAAAAGGATCCTAAAGGAAACTAATGTTGCAAAAACAAAACTAGATGAACGTATTAAGCCTAATGACCTGGTGAATCATAGAGTTGTAGTAGATTTGGATGCCAATTAGATAGTTTGCGAGTGGATTGAGTTCTTTATTTTAGCAGACAATTGTGTGACTCAAATTGGCACATGTGTGAAAGATTAATGTCAATTGTGCCAATTCATTATTAGATGTGTAACATATTAGGGTCAATTGTGGGATTATTTTTGTCAGATGTGTAAATTGAAGGGCAGCTGCATGATAAATTTATTAGATGTGTGACAAAATTTTATAGATTTTTTTGTGGGTTTTTTAGAGAAATTAGATTATTAGACAATCAAAAAATAGTGCATACAGTTTGGCTGTTGAGTTGGACTACTATGAGATTCAGAGTTTCGCATTAAGGGCCTAGATTAGCCCAAAAATAGACTGATTCTTACTGGTATAAAGACAACAATTTTGACAAACACTTTAGAATAAAGGAATTTTCCTACTCAAGGGAACAAATGATACACTTGATAGGGCTCATTTTGTAATAAAATACCTATCCACAACATACAGATAGAGGTCTGACGACACGGGCCTAGTAGAATATGCTTAGCAAACATTGGTGAACCTTTCCTCTTACTTTGAAGATTTGAAGACCTTACAAACTTGAGAATTTCTATATTATTATGGGAGGTACATTAGGGGTATCTATAGGGTATGATCCACATACCTTGAAGTATTAGGCATAAGGTTTTTGGCCTCTAATTACAAGGGTTTTTAGTCAATATTTGAAGAAATTGGCGCATACACATTCATAGTAAGATAGTTAAGGTTTTAGTTAATCACGTGTAACTCTAAGTCCAGCCCCAAATTGACACCATCAACATATGATTGTAAGATAGGATACATATTTTTCTCTCACCCTTTTTGTATAGTGTACAATATGAGTATCGCTCAAGGTCAAGCCATAGGGTGATGAAATCCACAGGGTGTCTCTCTTACTAGAATCCTATGATTTTCTCTTATACCCAGGCTCCACAAAGGAAAGGGGAGAGGAATATTCTCATAAGATTTATGGTAAACAATAGATTATGCTAAAACACCAAATAGTCAAGCAATGATTAATTTCCTTAGAAATATAAATTTTTGCTAACTACTAAACATGTGAGAACACAATGAATAAAGATATAAAATTAGAACATTGTTCAAGGTTCCTGCAAGACACATATTAGTAGTTTTAATGGTCCATGTCTTCATCCATGATTTCCACACACTAAAATTTAGAAATTAGTGTCCAAAATCCCTAACCTAGAGACTCAAAAAAGAATGAACAACAAAAAATAAATTTTATACTTGTCAATCCTAATCAGGCGATTGCATGAATCTACCCTACAAATGCCTAAACATTGAATGCCAATTTCATGAATTCTCTTATAACTTTGCAAGAAATCATAGTCAAATATGTAAATCCCAACATAAAATGCATAAATCCTCTAGCATCTGCATGATTAGAAACCTATACTTACACATTTTTTTAGAAATCACACGAAAATCAGAAGTTAGCTTGATGTTAACTCACATAGGGTTCACCAAATGTATACAAGGGAAAAATCAACATGATAATTAGACTAAATAAGGTAAACACAAAACCTTAAATCTAATAACAAGTTCCAACCATAACACAATAAAGGGATACTAAAGAGAAATAAAAAAATGAAACAAGAAAGCTCAATGTTGATTCCCAAGCACTTGGCCTCAGTCGTTCTTATTTTCCTTGTGCTGGGTAATGGATCTCAAAGTTGCACTTATGAAAAATCTATAACATAGATGCATGAGAATACAAAGATAGATTGATGATATTGGAGATTGATCTTAAATTTATAGATTTTGTAGAATTCCATTTGACGGTTGAGATTGATTTGAGACTAGAGATGATCAATGGTTGAGATTTAATGAAGCATAATAGATGGAGACAATTACTCAATGTAACTAAATCTGATTGAGGAAGTAAATCATTTGATTGATTGGTTAATATATTTGATTGAAAGTGGAACTAAATTGATTTATTAGTTAAGAGAATTGATTTATTCTTAACTAAAGTATCATAGAAATGATTTGACAAAGCTATAAGTGACCCAAGAATTATTGAAACTTTAGATCAGTTGATTTTCACAGACCCGTTGTGATTTTTCAATCGAATCAAAGAAAAACTGGTATCAAGACCTAAATACCAAACCTCGTTAAGAGAACTTGAGTCCCAACTTGGAATGTGAGAATAGACACAATGTGCTCAACAAACAATTCAAACAAATCTCCCACAACAACTAGATCAAGTTCCAGGACCTACAAAAGAAGACTTAGGGAAGAGATCTCACAAAAAGTTAATTGTGCAAATTCCCTCAAAGACATAATTTGAAAAGTTTGATAGCTCATCATTTAGTATCACATCATCAACACATCAAATGGATTAATATAGGGTATTGATATCATAAGTAATGATGGGAAACTTGACAAACACTATTCAACGTCCAATATCAAATGTCCCTCAAACAGGTCTACAACAACCTGTTACCCAAGAAGTGGTTACATATATAATAGGAATGCCATACATCCACCCTAGAATGGGAATACACAAATGTAGTCGAATGCATCCCTCACACAAGCAACTTCTTCTAAGACAATTACAAATTTCCAAGTAGATCAGTTGCAAATGCAATCTCGTAAACAAGCAACTATTATACCATAAGTTGACATATCTACTCCCAAATTGCGAGTCAACACCGATACACAACAAGGTCAACCAAGTAATATTCTACCACAAGAGAGTGCAAACATGATGTCACAATCCAAGACTTCCAAACATAAAAAATGCAAAACAAAAATACTTGACAACTTGCTTGGGAGATTAGGATACACACAATCGACTATTCAAGAACAAGTTGCTACACAATATCGATAATATATGCAAGCAACTATGCAAGTTGGTACCCAATATCAATCTTAACAAACCTAAGATCATCAACATATTGGACTAACACACCAAGTGATATAAAAACAACCAATCATCCAACCATATCAATTAAACCAACAACAACAACAATCTGTGCCACAATATCAACAATAGATACCTTAAGTTCCTTGATTTCAACATTTGACACAATAAGGAACTCAAAAACAAATACCAATAACACAATTGCAATAAAAACAATGTCACCCTTTGCTAACAATTGAAACTCAATAATAACTTGTCCAAAAAGTGCAACAATTTCAGCCTCAAACACAATTCAACACTCAATATGAACCCCAAGTTTAGTCCATAATGTAATATCAACAACCACAATAGTCAGATCAATATGAAGGCACAACTGCAACACAATATGGTGTGCGACCCATACCAAGACATACCAATAACAAGTACACCTTGATCCACTATTATTGAATATCAAGAACAAAATCCACTCAAAGGAATAGTATATAGTAAACAAGGTCATGTGGGAATAAAAGTTGAACCTCCTAGACAAGGACTTTTTTATGTGATGACACAACAAATTGAGAAATTATCAAAATAAGT
Source organism: Cryptomeria japonica (assembly GCF_030272615.1). Taxonomy (NCBI): domain Eukaryota; kingdom Viridiplantae; phylum Streptophyta; class Pinopsida; order Cupressales; family Cupressaceae; genus Cryptomeria; species Cryptomeria japonica. Next base: position 214,935,938 of record NC_081410.1, on the reverse strand, counting down.
TGAAGTGTTATAGACAAAAGGAATTAAAAAAAGTTACACACCACACAACTTATGTCCTAATCCCTTTGATAGAAGTCTGTACATGCCTCCTTTCCCTAAAAACTTCAGTGTACCTAAATTTGACAAGTATAGAGGAAAATGAGACCCAAAAGACCATATTAGAGAATTCTATGTATCTCGTATGGAAATTCACTACGATGAAACATATGTCTTGCGTCTATTCCCACAAAGCCCATCTGGACAAGTGATGGATTGGTATGCTTGACTACCTAATAAAATGTATTGATGGATTGAGTTAGATGAGAAATTTATTTGCTATTTTGCCTAGAATATCAATAATGAAGTCACCGTGTTTGACTTTTGTACTACTAAATAGAAAATAGGAGAATCTTTCATGACATTCTTACAAAGATGGTGAAAATTAGTTAGTCGGTGTCCATTTGACATCCTTGAAGAATAACAAGTCAACTTGTTTATTGAAAACCTAGTATGATAATTAATATATGAATTACAGATTAAAAGTCCTAGCACTATCGACAAACTTGTCAAGAAAGGGATGAACATTGAGAAAGATCTTATACAAAAAGGGGTTATCAAAATCTCTAAGATCTTATACAAAAAGGGGTTATCAAAATCTCTAAAGACAACACCAAAAACCTTGGTGATTCTAATGATAAGAGCAAATTATGGTCTAGAAACAAGAATGTTACCAATAATGGAGTTATGGATGCAAAGACAGTAAACAATACATAGACAAAACTCATCCTCAAAGGGGCCATACCATCAAATAATCAAACAAACAATTAGTCTCAATAGAAAACCCAAAACAAACTCAACAACAAGAACAAGAAGCCAATACCATGCAATAGAATCAACAACGAAGACCTCCTTGAAATAGAGACATGTCTCCTTGAGAGTTCACACCATTACAAGAACCCATTGAGTTTATATTAAAAAAATTACTTCAATCAAATATTGTACAAGTACCCGAGATCAGAAATGAACCAATAGTAAAAATCGGGTGGTGGAATGACAATCAATATTGTGAATATCACCGGATAAAGGGACACAAAAATCCTTGTTTCCTAATCAAACATCTGATACAAGACTTGATTAACCAAGGTTTTGTTGAGATATATTCTTTGATAGCTTCATCAAACATAGATCACACCATATTCTAGATTCTGTTACTTGATCATGATAAAGGAAAGGCCTCCATACCTAATTCTACCTCAAAGGGAAATGTTAGTTTCATAAATCCTTCCCATCAATATATGACAAATTGTCTCGAAATGTCAGATAGTCATGTATCTACCATAAGAATTAAGGATCAAAGTTCCCAATGTATGATAACTACTTGGCGATCTAAGGTTGTTTTATAAGGAGCTCCTCCTGCATCACAAGTTACGAACTAGTATAATATCTTTGACCATTTAGGAAAAACACCAACACAAATCTCTATCTTTGATTTGTTGAGTATATCCCCTATTCATAGAGCTGTCCTTGACAACATATTGCAAGAATCCATAGTTCCTACTAACATGAATGCCAACCAATTTTAGGCCATGATAGGACATATCACTCCCTCATGCCTAGTTACTTTTACTAAAAAATATTTCCCACACAACAAGCCTAATCACAATGATCCATTACATCTAGATTTTTTTTGTCCATAACACTAAAATAAGACAAGACTTGATAGATGCTGGAGTAGGATTGAATATTTGTACATTGAGAGTTATCATATCTCTCAGCTACTTTGAAACTGATATTGAGCCTTCAAAGAAGATAACTATCAAAGCTTATGATGAAGCACAATGTCTTTCCAAGGTTGTAATTATGTTACCCATTAGAATTGGACCTACCATTGAAAGAATAACACTATAGGTCCTAGACCTTAATCTACCCTACAACATGATTCTAGGTTTCCCCTAGATACATGCCATCAAAGCAGTCCCATCTACTTATCATCAATGTCTCAAATTCCCTTACAAGGGAATATAAATTACTATCCCTAGAGACCCAAATCCTTTCCAATTTTGTGCTAATTTGAAAGGAATATCTGAACAACAAGTACCAACAAATAGAGAAGCTCTGTCATCCAATAACACTTCTCAAAAAATGGACCCTCAAACACCGACTAAATTATCTAAAGGGAAACTCAAAATTGAAGATTAGGTATGTGGAGAATACACTATGACAGAGTCATTCCACATTGGAAAACTATCTACTTCTCCTAAGTCCTATGGAAATCCACATGTTGTGCAAAAGGAACCCAAAGTCATAATTCAATATCAACCTCCCACTACTTTCACAAAATGGGGAGACTACAATGACAAAAATATTGAAGAGGATGTATCCAAGTGGCTTTACAAAGACAAAGAAGATATCCCACCTATACATTTTATTATAGAAAACTATGGTAAAGGATTCACCATCATATAAAATAAAGGCTATGATAGACATAATGGTCTTGGCACAAACATGCAAGGAATTTTAGAACCTGTTCAACCAAAACAATGGTATCACACCAGAGGACTTAGATTTAAACCATTACGAATTGGTCTGTCCAATGCCAAGTTAACCTCATGCAAAAAAGGATGTACTCTTGACAATGAAAAGACACCTAAGGGAGACCTTAAAGAAACTAATTCTACTACGTGGGAATGGGATTCCCATTATTCTAGTTCCTATGCCTTAAAATGATATTTTCATTGATCCAGACGACTTACCCATAAAATAAAATCATGTAAATACTCTCCTTCTAAAACAACCTTGTCATAAAGATTGGATTATAGAATTTTGAGATCCTAGCTCTTCTTTTGAAGAATACCGTACTGAAAGAAATGCTGACAATGATACTACTGATATCCACATTATGACCTTCACCTTTACCATGAAAGACCCATATAATGCTAATGATAGCATGCCCTTAGTTCATATTGAACTTATTGATTGGGACCAACAAGGACTGCCAAGTTTAGACTATTTTGAGAATGATGATGCCATAACAACATTCCTTGAATCTCATAAAGATACATCACTACAATTTGGGGAGTCAATTCCTTCTTGTAGTAAAAAAATGAAAATAAAAAAAATCAAAACAATGAGTCTCTTGATGAAAATCGCAAGGCACCTTTAGACATTTAAAAAGTAAAAATAAATGACATATCCGAGGATGAATTTTTTTTTGTGGAGCCTAAGGATGGAAGAATGGACAAACCCCTGATAGAGAATGTAAAGTTTCCTCTCTTGATAGAGATGACAAAAGAAATCAACTTCGGTACACCAGAAAATCCTAAGGCCATTCACTTTGTAACCTCATTTTCAGAGAAAGAAAAGACATACTTCATCAAATTCTTTCTGAAAAGAAAAATCAACTTCACATGGTCCTATGTAGATATGCCAGGACTAGATTCAAAATTGGTACTTCATCATTGGCTATTATAGCCAGATGCTAAATTGTCAAACAGAAACTGAGAAAAATGCATCCACAAATTTCATTACATATAAAAGGTGAACTCAAGAAATTATTAGATGGTTTCATTTGTCGTGCCCAAACTTTTGGGCAAAAAACGAAACAATTTTTTTTTTTGACAACATAAACTCATAAAATAATCTACGTTTTAAAATATAATCAATTAAGTTTTGTTTTAACTAAGATGTAAATAGAATTTGTTTACTAAAGTTGGAATAATTAACTCAATCAATAATGCGACAATTATTAATGAAGATTGATTATTCCCTAAGAGGATCATCACAGTTTAAAGTTAATTCACTTTTTTTTTTTAAATATAACCAATAAGGTTAACAATCTCAATAATGATATTTGCCAAATAAATATAATTTATACTATAGCCAATTAAATCCCCCTACACCTTCAAATTTCGACTATTAAATAATTTGGCCAATATTGACCTCATAGGCTAGAATTTGCATAAAACAATTAATAATTTTAATTAGTAAAATTCCCCAAATTAAATTTACCCTAACAACCACATTTAATTTAATATGAAAATTATCTATAAAATATCCTCATTGATAATCCCTGATTAATAAAATTATGTCAATAATTGAGATAATAAATCTATATAAAATTAATCCCCCAATTTAATTATGCCTTGATAAAAGTCTATATTAAAATTAATTTTCTCCATGGTCCAAAATTAGGAGTTTAAAATTAATTTCACATTTAGCAATTTTAAAAGGGGGGGGATTCTTTTTCAAATTTTAAAAAAAAGAATTCCCCCCCTCTTCTTATTTTATTAATATTTTAATCGCAAACCCTAAATTGGGTTGATTTATTCCTCTACTATATTTTTTTTAAAAAAGAACAACCTAATCCTTTTTAAAATTTCTAAATGCTAACCCTAACCCGAATGTGAGCTAGGGTTGCATAACTAATTTTCTTTATTATTTAAATGCTAACCCTAACCCGAAATTGGGTTAGGGTTGCATATTTTATCATTCCATATACTCTCCCCCTTTATTTTTTATTTATTTTTCAAATGCAAACCCTAACCCGAAAAAGGGTTAGGGTTGCTTCCCTAACATCTTTGTTTTGGTGTGAGTGTGTTTGGGGTTTTGCAGGGGCGACGGCCACAGAGGCATGGCGGAAGGGTGACGGAGAGCCCGCAGAGGGAAGGGCGGTAACTAGTTTAATGGCGTAGCTATGTGTTTGAAGGGGAGCCACGGGAGAGGGTGGCGCCACTGCAGGTTGCGGCCCACAGTGGCGACCACGACCATCCCTACGGGTTGCGGCCCGCGCCACCCAAGGAGCCCGCGGGAGCCCACGACTCCGTGGTAACCCTCAGGTAGGGATGCTTTTTTTTGTTATATTCCCTTTTGTTTTTATATAGTAATAAAACAAGTCAATGGCTGACAAAAAGCAAAATAAGACATAAACTCAATAGTGATCCTTTACTTTCATTTCTTACCTATTTGTATTTCCGGTTTTCTTCGCTAATTCTAAATCTGTATATATATATATATATCACATAACAACAGACTTTCTAAAACTAACAAATTTATCTAACTGCATTTTCTTTTCATTTTACTTCTAATAGTTAACTATAGGAAAAGATAAATTTGTCTACCTTAACTCTCTGCATTTTTGAAATAGACAAATGACAGAAATAATAAAATTACAGCAACATTAAAATAGTCTAGAAAACACTTAAAAACATTATCATTTTGTACAATGCAAACTATTATACTCAAATGTCTATTTAACCCTATTTGCATTTGGAAAATAACTAGAGCTAAATGACTATTTTTCTATCACTAACATTCATGCCTTTCTTTGAAATAAATTAACATATCTGTGTAAATTTCCTGTATTATTTAGAAGGAAAATAACAGATTTCAAATAAATGACAACAACATTAACATTACAGAATTTACTCAAAATACTTTCTCCTTACTTAAAGGATCAACATCTTCAGTAAAATACACTACATTACATGGTAAGCCTTTTTGAATAGTACATTTCCTTTTTCAAAATAAATACAACATAAAAATATTCCCTTTCATTTCTACAACTGAAATACAATATTATATTCCCTATTCTTTTTCTGCAACTAAAATAAAATTAGCAAGGCCGTTTCCAAGCTTTTCCTTCAATCCCTTCACAAAGCAACTTGCAATACAAAATCTTAAGGCCGTGACTATGGAGAGCTCACCTCCCAGCCTAGGATTACTAGAAGCCACCCCCGAGCTTGGAGAACCAAGACCTAGACGGGTTACACTCAAACAATACAAAAATAAGCAAGGAAAAGCTCACAACAAGCACATTCCCATCCCAAGGCCGAACTTCATCACATAATGTGATGTTTACATGGGTGGAAGTGGACCAAGTACCTTGAGGAGAACTGCAAGATAGTAGATCACAAGCGAACTCATGGAAACCAAGAACACAACATTAGTCCATCTTAACCCAACATCCTTATGACCCCCAAGGCATACATGTCATACTTTCTCTCCTTATGACCCCCGAATGCATAAACAAAACTATGCAGCAAGGGTCACATAAACAAACCCTTGAGATCACTCTCTTAAAGAGAGCTTCTCACTCTAAGGCTGTCAAACACCTTCCACCCCCAAGACCATTCTACCCTCCCAAGGGTAAGATGGCCTTGGATACTCCCAAAACACAAGAAAATGCATAACAAAATGGAAGAAGAATCACATAAATATTTTCACAAATAAAATACAAGGGAAGGAACATCTACACTCAAGCAATCTTTTAAAAACAAATTTTCAACATGCAAGAAAGAAAATGAACCAACCTTGAATCTGCCAAGGGTTTGCTAGGGATAGCTTGGAGAAGAGCAGCCCAAATCCACCCTTCTTTTCTTCAACACTTAGCCAAAATTCTATTCTAAACTGGTTTCAAAACTGCAAGATCTCATCTCCAAAGATGGAGAGTGGGTGAGTAACTTCCTAAGTCTCAATCTCTTGCCTAAGAAGGCTTCTCTCACTCTTTCCAACCTCTTGGATAGAATGAGAGGCTCCCATTGGTTGGTCTTCCCTAGGTCTTACACACTCCCTAACCAAGGTACCTCAAAAAGGGGAATGAAATGGGGAAGAGGAATGACACATACCAAGAAGGTTATCCAACCAAGAATGACTCTCCTAAAGATGAAATTCGGCCATCTAGTTAACCCTCCTAATGGCTCACTATCCTAGATTTACTTGGGACCTTCAAGGATAACTTGAAAATATATTATTGGTAAAAAAAAAAAAAATTCCCTCAAAAGGTGACATGACAATGCCAACACAACATACAACATATGTGTCAAGTGACACTACAAAAATAATTCCACATCACAAATACACACATGGCAATTGTCCTCATGTATGATTTAAACAAATTAATAAATATAATTTATCACACATGCAAACATTTACGTTTACGAATAAAATACGATACATACGGGGTGTTATCTCTCCAAATAGACAACCCCTGGTTTTACGAATGTACATAGGTCTAGGCTTGATTCTCCATAATGTTTCCATGGTCACATGGATAATTTTCCTGCGCATCTCAATTACACATTAGTATTTCCCAATAGCCTCACATAATATTAAACACATAAATAAGAATACACATCCATCACTCTGCATACAATTGACATCATACAAATCAATTTACCATATATCAAATCAAATCCAGATAAGCAATTATCATAATCCTCATAAATTTGATCCATTCATAAGATACGCATCATATTTCTAGCATCATAATAAAGTTTTGCAAATCAAATAATGACATACACCATCTCAATGTTATCCTATTCTAGAATCATATAAAATTCTATATCCATAATGCATAGAAATGAAGCATCAATATATCAATGTTATTCAATTCCTGGGATCATATAAAGTTCTATATCCATAATGCATAAAAATAAAGCATCCATAATAGTTCCAACATGAAAATCACTGAAATGCTAGGATGGGTCGGGGTAGGCCCTCACATCATCAGACCTATTGATTATGCAAAATGGATATTAAACTTAGTTCTAGTGAGAAAACTTGGTGGGGGCATCAAAATTTATATCGACTTCAAAGATTTGAACAAAGCATACCCAAAATATGACTTCCCTTGCCAAACATTGATATAATTGTGGACTTGACAACTGGCTATAAAATTATGTATTGAATGGATGGATTTTCTAGATACAATCAGATCAAAATAGCTCCAGAAGATCAACCTAAAACAACTTTCACATGTGCTTGGAGAACCTATTGTTGGAACGTAATGCCCTTCGACCTCAAAAATGTTGGAGCAATGTATCAAAAATAAATGACAACCGTCTTTCATGATTTCATGCACACATTTATGGAAGACTATATGGATGACCTAATCACTCACCAAAGAGATCATATAAAGTTCTATATCCATAATGCATAAAAATAAAGCATCCATAATAGTTCCAACATGAAAATCATTGAAATGCTAGGATGGGTCGGGGTAGAGCCTCACATCATCAGACCTATTGATTATGCAAAATGGATATCTAACTTGGTTCTAGTGAGAAAACTTGGTGGGGGCATCAAAATTTATATCAACTTCAGAGATTTGAACAAAGCATACCCAAAATATGACTTCCCTTTGCCAAACATTCATATAATTATGGACTTGACAACTGGCTATGAAATTATGTATTGAATGGATGGATTTTCTAGATACAATCAGATCAAAATAGCTCCAGAAGATCAACCTAAAAAAACTTTCACATGTGCTTGGAGAACCTATTGTTGGAACGTAATGCTCTTCGGCCTCAAAAATGTTGGAGCAATGTATCAAAGAGAAATGACAACCATCTTTCATGATTTCATGCACACATTGATGGAAGACTATATGGATGACCTAATCACTCACCAAAGATAGTCATGTAAGCATCCTGACTTTGATTTTTGATAAAATGGAATAGTATAAGCTTAGGCTAAACCCTAAGAAGTGTGTTTTTGGGGTTACATTAGGAAAAAACCTAGGATACATTGTCTCTCATTGTGGCATTGCAGTAGATCCAACAAAAGTAAAAAATATCATGGGTATGCCTCCCCTGTGAAATCTAAAACAGTTGAGAAGCCTACGAGGAAAATTATAGTCTATTAGAATATTTATAGTATAGTTGGCCGATAAATATCATCCCTTCCAACATTTTCTTCACAAGGGAGTACTATTCAAATGAAATGAATAGTGTCAACAAGATTTCCAATAATTGAAGGACTATTTTCTATCTCCACCAATCTTGATGCCTCCTATTGAAGGAAAACCTTTCATATTATAAATATAAACCATCACAACAATATTAGGAGCTCTCCTAACACAACACAATGAAGAAGGAAAAGAGAGAGAGCTATATACTATATCACTCAAACTTTGGTGGCTACAAATTATGTAGTGCCCCTCCATGATTCATATTCTATGATGGTTATGATATATATTGATGGACTCTTCTCATGTCTTGATACTCCTTGTTTCATGCTTTGTTCTTTCATGTTTGAGATACTTCTTCATAAAAATGGATACAATATGATATTTATGATGACAATTCAATGTTTAGGTCTACTTGATGATGTTGGGGTTTACTATTTGATGGACTTGGTGATAATTTATTTCTTAGGTGATATGGATTATTCTTACTACTTATAATGTTATATCTTATGCTAACCCTAATTCTGATAGTCTTATTGGATATGAATAATGCCTGTGTGATTATGCTATATCTATGTTTATGTTGTTTTATTGTCTACAAGTGTGCACGGGATGATATCACATCACTCATCATCAAAAGTATGTGATGTTATAATTCTCTTTCACTTGACTATGTTGATCTGATGAACACACACACACACACACACACACACACACACACACACACACATTTGTTCCTTGATGATATTGTGTAGGAGTGTAGATACTAGGCACTGACTTCACCTGGTCCCACAAGTTTGAGCATGCCTCCTTTCCCAATGGTAGTTGATTAGAGGTGACACTAAGGCTCCCTACCACACCTAACCCTAGTCCGTGTCTTTGTTTTGACCCTTGTCTTGATTGCTTTACCTTTGGTTTAATCTCCATTTTGGTTATGCAGTCTTGTGGATGGCTACGCGAGTAATTGTTCTTTACCCCTTTAAATTATATTTTTAATATAAATTATTAACGATTTATTTTGGTATATGGATATATATTATTAATATCAATTTATAAATTAAATGTCTATTTTATAAGTTGAGGTGCAATTATTATAATGTCACCCTTTGCATTTAATATGTGTATAGTAGTGTTTTATTTTGTTTTATTCTATTTCTAATTTATTTAATTTATTTGAGATTTATTATGATATTAGGTTAATTATTATTAATATTGATTTATTGAATTAATTAAATATTATTTACATTGGATTAAATGTGAGTTATAATAATATCATTTTTGTATTATTTATATGTGTGTTTTTGAGTAAGTGGAATTGATTATTTTATGTGATTGTGATCCCTATTTTCTTTCCTACTTTCTAGGATGAATGATTTGGTTAATAATTAAGTTTCATCGGTGTAAAATTAATATTGATATGTATAAAATATTATAAGTGGGATAATATATTCTATGTTTATGATTATATGAGTTTGGTTATGTTATTAATGTTTCTAGTTGTGATTAGTTGGGAGATTCAGTTGTTTCCTATACAAACACCAACTCCCATTTTTAGGAATGGAATTTGTCTCGGAAATAACAATGTTTTGCATGGGTTTTTTTGGTTAGAGAATGCTAGGATTTTTGGAGAGGATTGTGAATGACATTGGAAATGTCATCGGTATTGGTTTTGAGTTTTTTTGAGAGAGGTTTTGTGAAGTTTGTGAGGAGATTTTTTGACACTTTTGTTGGAGATTGTTGCTGGGATTTTCATGATTCAGTTTCTTGCTTTATTGGCTGGAAATTTTGTTCGTGAAGCATTTTTTCGTGTAGGAGATCATTATTCTTATTTTCTCTGGATCTTTCTCTTATTTTCCAAGTTGGATTCTTAAGCGTTTTGAATTTTATGTATTGAAATGATTTATGGATTTGAAAATATTGTTTAGTATGTTTTTTTATTGCTTTTATTCCATTATTGAAAGATCATATATTGGTAGTTTGAAATTTGTGAGTTAGATGAAGTAGGTGTCTTCTTTGATCTATTTTTCTAGACTATTTTTGGTTTTTTGGATATTTGAAATTAAATTTTTTTCTTGGGAATGATAAAATGGAATTAATGGAAAGGGGATTCACCCCTCTCTAATGGGTATCTCTCATTTTTTGCAATTTTATCGGTCTGGTGGCCGAATTTTAGGCCTAAAGTCAACCTTGGCCATCTATCCTTCTTACAGTTGTAAAAGCGATAGAATAAGATGAATATGCACCAAAATAAGTGTCAAATGTAACAAAAAAAAGTAAAAACGTTCTAGAAGAAGTGGTAAATGCACCACTTTAGGGGGTTCAGGGAAAAAAACCTAATTTGACTTCTTGGTTTTGTTTTTAGGACCCATGTTGGTTCAAGTTAGACCAAAGGCCTGTTGCTGGGTTTATATCTTCTTTTATGAAATTCATAAAGATTTTAGGAATTTTTTATAATGGTTTCATGTTTATAATTTCAATTATATGCATTCATTCATTATATCTTTTCGATTTAGCATTCATGAAGGTGTCTTGAGTACTGTTGAATAAAAGAATATTATGTGGTTCAAAAAGTGAATTATGGTTCAGATTTTGATATAAAACCAATGTGATGTGAATTATATGATTTGATTTATGTATGCATTTATTTATTTATTTGATGATTATGAATAAACAAATTTAGGACTTAACCCTCTTGTTGATTGGCGTATTATGGAAGTTCTATTCTTATTTTTGAGATCTTTAAATTTATGAGATAGATTGTGATGAGTCATTACATGTTCCTTGAATGTGTATGAGGTTGTTATGATCCTTTTTTTGTACCCATAGGTTAGTGGTGTCTAGATGCAAGTTGGGGGGAGTGGCTCTCAAGTGGGTTTTAGGGCCCTAAAGTGGTTGCCTAGATATCTCATCGAGAGTTGGATTAATCAAGTGATAACATTAGATTAAATGAATTAAGGGGTGGGTAGAACATACAAATTAATTTGATAATTGATGGTGCCCCAATAATTCCTCATGTTATTTTATAGATATAGGATGAGATCTTATGGCCTGAAGTGCTCGTTTAGACTCAGGGTGAGATTGGGAAGGCCTGCATGGTAGATCAAACTTCCTTGCCTCCATGGAAGGATTTTTTGGTTGCACATCTGCAGTCAAATGGGTGCCAAGGTGTGAAGTTTGGAGAGGGTTGAAATAATAGTATAACTCATGTTTATGCCATGCGATGACACTCTTCCCTAGTTTTAGCCTAGTACCCTATCCTATGCAGTGTTGTGCAGAAGCCTATAGTAGTCTATGTTTTTTTTAATTCTAATCCTTGCGATTGATGCCTTTGTGTGTTCATTGCATTTTTCATGGTTGTGTTAGTGTTATTCTTAGTGGTATGTATGGTCGGTGGGGCCTTATGTCATTCTCTAGAGCATAGGGGGTGGAACTTTGGGTTCCACATGGTCGGGTGGTTGATGCTTTCTTCCATTGGAATTTTTGGTGTTATGTTCGTGAATTTCATGGATGTACTATGTCTTCTTCCATTTAAAAAGCTCTAGATTTAGGATGTAGTAGTAATCTCTTATTTAATGTTTAATCCATGTTCTTAGAATAGGTTTCCATTTATGTTCATTATATAATAAAAACACTCCCTTTGAGAGGAAGATGTAATGTAAATTTAATGTTATGATGTTAACTATGTGGTTGTTTTGTGAGTTTGGATAGTATGGTGTTGGTACCGTCTATTCCTTATGAATTATTAGGTTCCTAGTGAGTAGATGTTAGTTGTATTTCATGAGCCTTGTTTCATTTATCTAAGTTCAATTGATATGGTTATATGATAATGTGGAAAGTAATCTTAGGAACATTTGGATTTGGGATTTAAAATGAACCTAGTTCCTAGGAGTAATCATGATACTTAGTTAATTTATGATATCATTGCTATGTTCAATTTTCATATATTTATGTTGAGGCATTATGTTATGTAATGGATAGAATAGCTTCTATTCTCATGCCTTAGTGTGTTATAGAATTGCCTTGTAGTGACGTTAGGGAACCTTAGAGGATGTAGGAGTTATTGTTTTAATTTGTTTCCACTTGTGCTTAGATGAGTTGTTCTCATGTTAAATATTATGTTTTTCATTATTATAGTTTAATGAGTTAATATATCTCTTTGGAAAAAATATGTTTGTCTCCTTGAGGTTGGTTAGTTAGTTGTGTTGTCCTTTGGGGTTCTCTAGTGGGGCGCTACAAATTAAACTATACCACAGTTGAACATGCATTACTAACAATTATCTTCACTACCTAGAAGCTTTGACATTACATGTTGAGCCATAAAACATTTCTCATCACAAACATGGACCCATTGAAGTATCTCCTCAACATGGCAACACTCATTGGTTGCCTTTATAAGTGGGTTATGATGTTGAGTGAATTGTTGGATTCAATGAACACTAAGAGGGGGGGGGGGGGGGGGCGCGTGGGTAAATCAATTTTCTCCAATTCACAAATTTATTAAGTTGATTCTTCAACCATTAGATGCAAATAACTGCAAGTTAAGTGTAGAAAAAAAACCCAAATAAGCATACAAACCCATAACACCCAAATTTTTATGTGGAAAACCTAAAAGGGAAAAACCATGATGGGATTTGAACCCACAATATTATTATACTATGGCCAGTAGTAGAACAATATTATATCAGGGGAATGCACATGCATTCAGGCACACTGCCTAGAGCTCATCGCTCAATTACAAAATAGGGTTGCAACCCCGGAAGAAGGCTCATTGCCTTACATGCTAATACAAAATGATTACAATGATTAATGAATTGAAGAATAGAATCTAAATATGCCAAATGGCAGTTCTGGTTAGGCACAAAGTGATCCGTTGTTGTTAATATGATAAACTACTCTATTCTGCTCTGCTAATGATTATCAGATCAACAAAACTTAATGTGTGCACGTGAAACTACGCTCAATCGCTCCCAAAATCATTTCACCTACCATATCATCACCCAAAAACATTAAATAAGTCAGTCTTATATATCTGCACTAATAAAATTGATCTCCCATAAGTCGGCTTCTCAAAATATCAAAATATGAAACATGTAGCTTCAAGTCGTCTCAAATATTCAAAAAACCATATTCCGGATCCAAAATATATGATCACATGCTTCCCATAAGTCATTCCAATTACCTCAAACTTACCAACAACCACTAGAATCACCTCAAAGAATTCGATCCACACGTTACACCACCAATTATGAAGATAACCCTATTTTTCTGCTCTACCGGATACCAAACCTTCTAACATGCTCAAGAAACAACACCAGAGGATAGGATTGCATGATAATCTACTTCTTATACTCAATCAACTTAACTTTGATAACTGAAACCAGAAATACGTCACCATAAATGAGAAATGCTCACCAAAACTGTACACTAAGTATCACTGACAGACTTATACCAAAACTTACTCAAGACATCCGGATATCCCAAAATCCATACCGAATAAGATCAACAGACTGAGTTTCCATCAATGAAAACTCCTAAGAAATATCATGCATTAGACATCATCCATCTTCACCACAGTGATAAACTTATAAGGCACTGAGAGGGGGGGTGAATTAGTGCAAGCAAAAACAACAACACAAATTTGATCATCACTTCAATCATTTGAAAGTTAACAAGCATGCAAGAAAAATAACCACATAAGCCAACACCCAATAAAGTATGCACGACATAACACAATGTTTTTTCACATGGAAACCCAAATGGGAAAAACCACGATGGGAATTAGTACCCACAAGATCCACTAACTACAATATAAGGATCAGACTGCTTAAGGTCATACAACAATGATGCCCGGTTAGCAACAAACCCTATTAGGAGTCACTCGATCAAGGGATTTATAATATGAGCTCTGTTAGGATATTTTCACTGTTAGGAGCAACCTCGATGTAGGATTTAAACCCAAATTAATGAGCTACCTAGTTAAGGGATTTACACATTAAGGCCTATTAGGACCTACTTGGTTAAGGGATTTAGACTGCTGCAACTATTAGGAAACAACATGTAGTTGATCTGCATATAGCACCTCTGTGCCTGATAAGATCCGCTTCTATTTTGCAACTAACATCGACTAAACATCAATACAGAGCTTCACCTTCCACCGCACAATCAAATCTTCAATCTAGATCCTTCATCTGATACATCATCACACAATATTCATCCTTTTATAAACAACTCTGCTAAGTTGGCAAACAACCTTGGAACAATTTCCTAGGTTCAATGTATCTAGTCAATCTTTCTTAACACACTTTACTTATGTCAGCCACAAACAAAAATAAAATGTTATATCTATCAGTTTTACCGATTTAAGTGATTCTGCTCTATCGATTAATTGTTCTTCAAGACCGACTACTCTTCTCATCATAACTTGCTCATTCAGTTGAATCTACTGATACAGTTTAGGTCATAGACTCCTGCCATTGTCATAAACACTCACTCCAAATTGCAACACTTGACTCGTCACCAATTTCCCATACCGGTTGCTTGATCATAACATAGTTTTTATTTATCGATTCATTGTTTAACTGCTTCTACTACTGGTTAAGTTTTACCGGTTGGAGTAAGTGACTTAGATGACTAACAAAACATGGTTTCCATCAATGAAAACACAATACAAGTCATCAATCAACCTATTACATCAAAAACATCATCATCAAGCCAACAATCTCCCCCTTTGGCATTGATGGCAACACTTAGGAATTTTTTTTGTTTGTCTAAGTGTCACATTACAAAAATTATGACTCAAAACTCAAAAAATCCCCCTTAGAAATTACATGTTGTATACTTCTACCCTTTACAAAATTTTCATACTACTACTACTCCCCCTTTGACAACAATGACAAAGGTAAGCAAATACATGTGAAAAATAAATACAACAGACCAAAATTTGTCGTTACTGGTTCAAAATGTATAAGAGTTCAACAGTTTACATATTACATTTTGATAAAATGTCATCAAAATTAGTCTTCAAAGCATGTAAGTAACTATCCCATGTTTCCAAAAGTGTGGATGTGATCCCAATGTGTGTATGGATCTGTTGTGCAAGATCTTCCATGGCAACTATAGTACTCATCTCCAGTGTTAGCAAAATTGCCTCAGTTTCCTTATATCCTCTTTACAAAATTTGTAACTTGGGAACTATATGTGTTTGTAACTTCTATAGAGTTGTAGTCCTCTAGACCTTTTCTGCCTCATATGTCTTCAACTTATGTTGTACGCTTACCATAGAATGACCAACAATTGTAGCTGAATCATTTAGGGGATCAAATGATTCACTCATAACCTTTATTACCCACTGCTCTGCCTTGATCTTCTTCTCTATATCATCAAGAAATAATGCAAAATTACAAATTGTATACAATACTTTACCTCCGATATTTAGTGCATCTTTTATTTGTTCCATATTATCACTAAGACCAACACTGTTTCTATCAATTTTCTTGATCAAAATTGCAATCCTTCTCTTGTCATATTCCTTCTCAATGTTCTTGATTGCAGCTTCTTCCAAGCTCCTCATCTTCTCACCTACTACTGTGACAAGTTGCTCCAATTTGTCAATCGGTGTAGGAAGAGTGGCTATATCAGTCTCCAGTAATATACTAGACAAAATTTCAACAACACTTTGAATAGTTTGTGCTTCTTTTCTCTGAGCCTTCATTATTTTATTTTGTTCTCTAGATTGCATGGCATATGAAATCTCCATTAGGTTAGTTGGACTTAGCATATGGTCCTTGTATGCTAACAATGTCATCCTCCTCATCATCAACAACAATTTTCTTAGATGAGAGTGACCCGGGTGTCACTTTTTGCTCATGTACCTCTGATTTTACCTTTTCTTCTTCCTTCTTCTCTTCTTCTTTCTCTTTAGTCTTCTCCTTTTCCTTTTCATTATCCTTTACTGGTGGTGTAGTGGTCTGCACATCATCTATTTGTGTGTTCACCGGTGGCTCTTGTGTTTCAATCCTGTCTGATTGCTCAATAGACTGTACATTTTCTGTTTGCTCATTCACCAATTGATCTGCCATTTCTTCATCTTTCTTTTCTGCTTCTTTATTCTCTTCACATGTACCAGTTGTTGTATCTCCAGTAATATATTCTCTTCATCAGGAATAATGATTATTTCTTGCTCAGTGTGTGTATCAACTATTGTATCAACAAAAAACAATCTCATTATGTATGATTTCATCAATATTCACATTGTCAGGGATATCTTCTCCCTTTAATATCTCTGGTTCCTCTTCTTCAGGAATAAGTTCTACAAACTTCTTCAAAATTTCCTCAGTCTCATCTTGAACCAACTGGGATTCTCCAACAAGTAATCTTGTAAGCCTTTTCTTTGATCTAAAAAATGATTTTCAATTCAAAAAGAAATTTTCCAATTCCTCCTTTAAGGCATCTAGTTGTAAACTTACAAGAACAAATTCAATTATGTCCCTGTCTTTTTTTATTGCTGCCTATCATCTTGCCTCAAATTTATTATACAAAGAGTTTGGAATTAGCCCTTGCAACTCAATCAAGGCTTTACCAAACTTATTCATTGACAAAACAACTGCATCTTCAATTTGTCTTTGTTCATCTTCACCAAACTTATCATAAAGTTTCTTTACATCAACCATAATACCATACTTCTTAATGTGATACAATACATCTTCAAAGAGAGGAATTTTAGTTACTAGTTTCTTAACTGATTTCACAGTAGAAGCTCCAACAACCTTAGACTTCTTTCCATGGGCTCTAAGTGCTTTCTTCTCACCTTCAAATTCTATTTCTTCTTCATCTGTAGTTCTCTTTGCTTGCTCCTTCTTCCTTTTATCTGTGGCTATCGGTGCTTTAGGTGTAGGGGGCTTGAATTCTTTCCCCTTTCTTTTGAATTGAATCTTAGAAGGTTTCTCCTTTGCAACTGCGCTTCTTGTCTGTCTATTGATACTAGTACCGGGTGGGGCACTAGAGGATTCAAAATCCTTCTTTGCTTAAAACATTGCTCTAGTCTCTACAATCACCTCTTTATTGAATCCTTGTGAAACAACAAATTGTTCCACTTATTTTCTTACCTTCTTAGCAATGACTGGTTTAGCAAGCTCATAATGAACTTCGAGTGATTTCTCCTTGTAAGTCCCAAACCTTGTAGCATTGGAATCTATCGGTTGTGCTAAAAAATGATCAACATAGGTAATTAGAAGATCTACTTCAAATTCATAACTCATCGACATCACCCATGATGTCTGATGCAGGAACATCGGTCGAATTCTTGCCGGTTTGGCAATTTTTAGTGGAATTGCTTGAGATGTGGCATTTCTTCTTGTTTGAGTATTTAGCATTGTGTTTTTGGGTTTATTCCCTTGTGTTTGTGGTCTTTGTTGTGTTCGAGTTTCATGGCATTTGGATTTAATCCCGGTGAGTTATTGATTCCAGTATTGGCTCAGTTGATATGTTCTTACCGGTTAGTCTGGCAGTGTGTTGAGCAAAGTTGGATGAGGTTGCGGTTGACCTTCGTGACTTGTGGATCATTGGTGATGTTTCTTTGGGCCTTGACCAATATTCCCGGAGGTCCGCACATTATTTTATGTTTTTGTGTTTGTTCTTAGTGATTTGAGCTGACATGTTACCATTGCAAGTTTCATGAACATGTTGGTCTTTAGGCTGACTTGATTGAGTTGTAATTATTTACGGACTGTATAAATGGAAGATGGTGAATCATTTGAGAAGACATAAATAAAAAGATAGA
Organism: Cryptomeria japonica; assembly: GCF_030272615.1. Taxonomy (NCBI): domain Eukaryota; kingdom Viridiplantae; phylum Streptophyta; class Pinopsida; order Cupressales; family Cupressaceae; genus Cryptomeria; species Cryptomeria japonica. Next base: position 214,917,495 of record NC_081410.1, on the reverse strand, counting down.
AGCCAAAATTTAGAGATCAATCGAAGATGTAGATCTGGCAAGATTCTGATTCAGTAGGATTGAGACTGGAGGGCTGAGGTCTGGATTAGGGTAGAACCATCATATGGTTTCCGAAGGCAGATTTGATATATGGATGATCTGCAGATCTTGTAATTGTGTTGTATGCATTGTTTGTATCCTGGACTGCGTTCCAACATGTGGCATGTGTAACTCTTCAGATTGTAATAAGAATTGTTCATACTGTTTATCAGTTTTGTATTTTGTGTTGTTACCATTTGTTCTTTCTATTGTTTCTGGCACCTTGTTACCGGTTATCGACATGTTTTGTATGATTTATGTGTTAAGCTACAAAGTTGGGTTGTCCTTCATTAGATCTCCCTACCTTGACTGCATCAAATAGTATCAGAGCTAGTTTGTGAACCTGTTGTTGGACAAAGTGTTGTTTGTGCACCGGTTGGTTGGAGAGAAAATTGAGGCAACTTGTGGACTTATTCATATCATTGAACATGAGGTAGAGCAAGGTTTGTAGATAGACCATCGATCCTAGAGCTTTAGCTTGAGGTAGTTAGTGGGTGGAGACTTGAACAAATTGTCGATTGAGGCAGGCTACAGTTTGGACCAGTAGATCACTGTGGAGAGGCAACTAAAAGCTATAGTTAGATCGTCGAACCCCCCTAAGGCAGTTGCAAACACCTATTGATAGATCGACGAACCGGATCAAGTGATGCGACTCACTTTTCGATTAACCCCGAGAGTTTGATGCAGGAGCACCAGTCTAGTTCTTACCGGTTGGGCAATTTTTAGTGGAATTGCTTGAGAGCATGGAATTTCTTCTTGATTGGGTGTTTAGCATTGTGGTTTTGGGTTTATTCCCTTGTGTTCAAGTTCTTTGTCATGTTCAATTTTCATGGCATTTGGATTTAATCCAGGTGAGTTATTGATTCCAGTATTGGCCCAGTTGATATGTTCTTACCGGTTAGTCTAGTAGTGTGTTGAGCAAAGTTGGATTGGGTTGCAGTTGACCTCCATGACTTGCGGATTGTTGGTGATGTTTCTTTGGGCCTTGGCTGGTATTCCTGGAGGTTCACGCATCGTTTTATGTTTTTGTGTTTGTTCTTAGTGATTTGAGCCGACATGTTACTGTTGCACATTTCATGAATGGGTTGGTCTTTGGCTCGACTTTATTGAGTTGTAATTAATTGTGGACGGTATAAATGAAAGTTGGTGAATCATTTGAGAAGAAAAAAATCAGAAGATAGAAGACAAAGTTTAGAGATCGAGTGAAGATGTAGACTCGATGAGATTCTGATCCGGTAGGACTAAGGTCAGAGGGCTGAGGTCTAGATTAGGGTAGAACCGACAAACTATTTCAGGAGGCCGATCTGATATATACATGATCTGTGGATCTTGTAATTGTGTTGTAAGCATTGTTTGTATCTTGGACTATGATCCAACATGTGGCATCTGTAACTATTTAGATTGTAATAAGAGTTCTTCATACTTTTTACCGGTTTTGTATTCTGTGTTGTTACTGGTTGTACTTTCTACTATTTTTGGCACCTTGTTACCAATTACCGACATGTTTTGCATGATTTATGTGTTAAGCTGCAAGGTTGGGTTGTCCTTCATTGGATCTCCCTACCTTGATCACGTCAATGTCCTAGGGTCATCTTCCTCCATCTGACAAGTGTTAGTATCTACCATGAAATAAATAGTATCCTCATACCTTTTAACAACCTATTTTGGTATCCTCTCTCTTTTATTAATTTTCTTTTGAAAATCTTTAAAGTATCCCTACATGACCTTATCAAATTCATTACCAATCATCTTGATATTGTTCTTGATTTGTAACATTGCCGGTGTACCTTCTATCCATTGTATATCACCGATATCGGGAAAGGAGTTCTGAAAGTAGAAGAATAAACCTATGATTAACTGCCAAAATTTAAATTTCTATGTTTTATCCTTCTTAATGGATTCCAGATTTAATATCAAATGGGTTCTCAGGGCTTCAGAAATATCATAGTCTGCATTATCTTTTATCATCCAGTAAGCTGTGTGAATTGCAGCTGCGAGAATGCTATTTGTTCTACTGGAATGATAAACCCTGTATCCGATCACCATAGATGCATATTTAACTTTAGGGTCCTCAATTTCATTTATTATCCTTGCTCGACCATCCCATTTGGACTTTGTCAGTTTAGTTACACCATCCTTCGGGATTGACCTAAGCACATGAAATTAACTGGCAACAGACAATCCAATGATGACATGAATCACTTTCTTTTTTATCTTATGTGGTTGATCAAGCCATATAAATTGGTCATGTATCCTGCTCAAGACATAGCATATATGATCTTCTTTGAATTCATCAAGAAATTTCAGTGCATGGTGAAAGCCCTTGTCAACAACCCTCTGGTATTGATATTTTAATATACCTTGTTTGTCACATAATGTTAAGAATTGATTATAGATTGCAATGGTACCTAAATCTTCCAACTTATAGTGAATGTAGGATTAGACATCTTCCACATGCAACACTCCATACGACACGCTGGATAGGGCTCCTGCAGGATCAGTTTCAATCGACTTGTGTGGATACCTCTTGAATTTTGGTTGTGGCCTTTTAGTAACTTATACAAAACATGGTGTATCCATTATAAGATATCAAACACAAATTCAGATTCTAGATAAATACCTTTCACCACCTCCGCAGCTAGGGTTTTTGCGCTTTCTGATCTGAATGCACTTCACTGATTCACTTCTCCACAAATCTCTTCAATTCGCTGTCAATCTTCACCAATGCAGTAAACACAAGCTCTTTCTTTGTTTTTATTTCTCTCCAAGTGTTCTCCAATATGCAAGGTAACAAATAATACCAAAAAAAAAATCCTTTTATTTACCTCTTACAAGCTGCATTAAATGCTATAGCCGATTGAACTTACCCTAATCACCGTTCAACCCTAATACTCACTATCGGTTCTCATATCACATCAAACCTACCAGTTTGATTAGAAAATTACTTCTCAACATCATAATGCATCAAAGTATGTAGATTTAACTTACCACACACCATATAGGGGTTCGGGAATAAATTTGACAATAAGCTCCCCCTAAGCTTTATAGAAAGCTTAGTTATCCGGTGAAGGATTCTCCACACTAGGTGAAGAATGAGTCTCTTATGATGAATTCTCATCACTCTTCTTTCTCCAGATTTTGTTCATTTCATTCCTAGTCTCCTCAACATAAACTTTCTTCTTACCTTTTAGATCAATAGATTGAATTATCGGTTGATTCATCCTTAATCTGCAAAACCTGGCAATGTGTCCCGATTGATAACAATGATAACATGCCATACCAGATGCTCTCTAGGGTCCAACATTTCCTCTACCAGTTCTTCTTCTGTAGTTCATAGACACATGATTGTAGTTATTATAGATTGTGCAAATCACATTCATCCTTCTCTCCATCTCATAGGTACTAGACGGATTAGCATATAGTCTCTGCAAAGTAGGGTTTCTCCGATCATTATAGGATCTTTGCCGGTTACCTCAAGATCTCAGATTCATATATGATCTTTGAATATTTGCTCCAAACTTGCACTCAACATCTCTATGCCCATACTATTTGCAAGTGTAACAATAACCATTAAAAGTTCTAGGCTTGTAAGCCTCATAAGCATTAGGTCTAAAACCATCCAAAGAACTAGATTTGCTTCTACAAACATTAGCAGTATGTCCTGGCTTATGACAATTAAAACATACAAGTTCGTAGACTTTCTTACCGGTGTTCAACTTTGTCTTAGGTGCAGATTTATCTTCATGCAAAATGTTCTTGGTACTAGAAGACTCACCTTTCTCAAATGTTGTGTATCCTAAGCCTTATGTCTCTCCTTTATGCCTCTGAGACTGGATCTTCTCATCAAGCATAGTAGAGCTCTTGTTAAATTTGGATAGTACCTCATTAGCATCAACCAACTATTTTGTAAGTTCTTCATTCTTCTTCATCAGACTTTCTCTAAGTGACATTGCCATGTCTAGATCAGCCTTTACTTCTTCTTTTTCTTCTTTTTCCTCTTGAAGGTACTCAGTCAGGGTTCCAACCTCTTGTTGGTTAAAAATTTTGTACACTTGGGGAAATATACAAAATTGTGGTTTCAACCACAACACACGAGTAAAAAATCTCCTAATTAAGGGAAGGCTCCCCCTATCTAACTACAACTTTGAAAATAAAATAGGATGGGACAACAGTCTTTCTTCTTTTTTCAAGAGAGTCAATACCCTTTTCTCTTCATAGAAAAGGATAGTGATTGAATATGAACAACAGTAACCACTTTTAAATGAAAAGAGAGAAAGGAAATGAAGTTTCCTGAAATCTCAAAGACTCCTGTCACTTCCTTCGGGATGAGACAACAATATCAAGCTCCAAGACTTGACTGTTGGAAGTCCTATATACCCTTTGCTATACTAAATTTTACAATGAATAAAAGACAACAACTCAAAGATTGAAATAATCTATTCGTTTGACACAAAGACAAGAACTAATGCAAGCTCAAATAATTTCTCCTATTTCTTATCAAACAATAATTTTTCCTTAGGAATAGATGCAAGCTCAAAGACTTGTTGCTCCTTCTAGAGATTTTCCTATTTTAATTAATCTTCTCTACTTGCAGCTCAAAGACTTCAAATCAGATTGGACTAAGCTCCTTTAGAAACACTTTGCATAGAAGAAAAAAAAATATTCAAACTCAAACATGTAGCTCAAAGACTCAAAAATTGAGTAATCCTTCTTTATTATTCTTCAAAACCTTCAATTCACATACATAAGCTCAAAGACTTCTTGCTATAAATTTGGCAGAGTTTTTGCTTGCTTTCCCAAAAGATAAAAATTACAATAGACCCTTCAAGTATTTATAGAAGAGGAGCCTTGAGAAAAAGGTGGGAGGATCCTAACTAACTTGAGAGATTCTCTCAACCACCAAGACTCATTCAATAACTAACTGAGACTTCATTAACTAACTAAGAGTTATTCCAACTAACTAAGACTTATTCCAACTACAGTCCTAATCAGACACAACTTGTAGTTGCCTTACATGTAATTACAAAAGTGCAAGTAATGTGTAACTTGATTTTTACAAGAAATACTTTTACATGTAACTTGTCAAAAATAAAATACAACTAAAGATTACAAAAGAGGGAAAATTCAACTAAGTGTTGAAAAACACTTAAGTTGCACTTTGTGAAGACACAAATCCTTGAAATTTTTGGATGCTCGCTTGTAGTTCATCGGGATTTGGTTCATGGGTGTTCTTGGCAACAACCATAGTCTTCACAATAGTGTCATGACAATGGAGGAGCACAGAATTGTTTTTATCCAGGATAGATTGGATTTCATGCAGAAAGGCTTGGTGTTTCATCAATGCTTGAATTGAAGCTACTGAGAATTGTTTGCTCCTCCATTCATTATGAATCCTCATCTATAAATCAGCAATAACTTCTTCTTCTGGAATCAACTCTCCATCTTGAATTACTATGTTGCAAGAGGCCCTTTCACAATGTAAGACAGTATCTCAGAAAACTTCACCCCGGAACCTCCTTGCATCATCGATCTCCTCAATGAGGGATTTAAGAACAAGGGTCTTGTTTTCCAGGAGTTCTTGAAATTCCAAGTACATGACCCTAGAAGAGATGATGGCATGCTCCTGTAGAACACTCAACTATTGTTGGGGCATGGTATGCCAGATTGTCAAACTTTCTTCAACACTTTCCAGATTCTTTTTGAAAGTATTAGAAGCTTGATCCAGTTTCTCCTCAATAGTCTCCAACTTAGACATTATCTGAAAAATGTCTTTCATTACCTGTACACATTGATCGTGAAGTTGATCAACTTAGGAATCTAGTGCTTGTACTTTTTGAGCAACCATTTCCACTCCATGAATTGATTCTTGGGAACCAAAAGAACCTATGGAGTTACTCCCTTCAACAGCAGGTTTTGTAATTTTATGAATGGCTGCCATAAGCTGTCGGTTTTCCTCTTCTAGCTTGTCTTTCTTTGCTAGAAGATCATCACACCTTTGCACCAATGAAGCAATAGAAAAATAAGCATCATGTTTAATGACCTCATGTGTCTATTTTTCCAACTCTATCCTTGTAACCTTATAATCGGCAGCTGACATTTCTTCAAGTGGCTTATCTGCAATAGGTTCCACAATTTCAGCTACCTTCATCTTGTTACTGTCAACAGTTACTCTGGAGATGGTCTTGGCCTTCTTAGCAACTTTGGATCTAGACTGTTTGAGTTGCTGGTAATCAAAGACATCAGGTGAGATTTCTTGCTTCTTCCTTTTTGGGGTAAAAGAACTAAGCCATGGAGGCAAAGTCATCAACTCCCCTCCAGTCACAGTTGTAGGCAAAGGAGAAGTAGTTTCTTTTTGAATCACTGTGGTCATCTCGGGAGGAATATCTATTTAGACAGCAACCACGGTTTGCTCAGTTACTAACGGGCATGAAGATTGCCTCATGAATTCTTCAAAACCAGAAGTAGAAGTATCAATTTCTGATAACTGAATGCAAGTAGGAATATTCTCAGGAACTTTCAACACACTCTCTTGTTGATGATCAGGAGATGGCTCGTATGCTGAAATGGGAATTTCATTTTGAGGAGACTCTTCCACAAGCAAATTAGGAGGAGAAAGAGGCATATCAATAGAAACTGGTAGAATGATCTCATGAGGCGAGTCTCAAAATTGGAGACTTGGGAGCATCATCAGATTGTTGCCCCTCTTCTGGATTATCCAGATCAATTACCTGAACATGGAATCATGATTTTTCTTTCCCACAAACTGTCGTCTCCTCAGGAGGAAGCACTACTGCATGACTGACTCGTAACTTGATCCTTGTGCCTGAAGATGAAGCACCCTCCTTGTTGTCAATCTGAATCTCAAACTTCTGTCCAAGAGGCCCCGTAGAATCATCTTCTTTAGCAACCTTGATTTTAATAAGTCTAACGACATTACTTTTCAGCCATGCATTGGTGTTGGCCAAAATAGGCTGAAATCTGTCAAGGATGGATATGCACTCCTTGTGTGACCATTGGATCAAAGGAAGTGGAGCTTCCTCAACCCTCCATGAAGTGTATTCAAGATCAAGTATATGCCCATCATCAATCATCCCTTGTGGGATATCCACCAAGTTCAAATCAACAATTTGCTCAATAGTGAGCCTGCAGTAATCCATCTTCAGAACTTTGACTTCAGTGTGAAGATCTACCCAAACATCTTCAATGTGATGAACATGCACAAAAGATTTCTTGATCTTCTCCTTCATACCCCTATAATCGAAATCAACTCTAGGTTTAAACTTTTTGAGCTTGATTTCCTGCAATTTAGTTTCCATGGCCTTAGCCTTCACAGATGTGACAAGGGAGTACTGACCAATTTTCAATGGGTTTGTGGTAGAGATTCCCATTCCAACCTTGTGTCTAGCAGATTGAAAAGTATGAACAACCATGATTTGTCTTCCCAAGTCCATAAGAATTATCTTATCAGTTGGGTATCTGGGAAGCATGTATGGCTGACCATCATAACATCTGATCCTCATATAGGTGAAGGTGGGAAACTATAGAAACAAACATCCATACTCGCACACCTTATCCCATGCCTCATCTGATACTCTCTTATTTCTGAGATTTCTATCAAATTGACACATGAAATATCCAAAGAATGCATCTTGGACTCTTCTGAAATGCAGTCTGCTAGGTCTCAATGGCAACTGGTCATAATATTCCCAAACTGGTATAAGTGAGTGATCACCCTTGGTAGAAAGACCTGGAAAGTGTCTAAGTGATGCTACCAAATATACCAAATATGAATTCATGAAGAAGGTCATGGTGGTAGGAACTACTGCAAGTTGTTCGCACAAGGCATCACTAATGATTTCTCCCCATGAAATGTGATGAGACTGCCGTATGAACATGATGAACTGGTACATCCATGGTTCAAAGACGTTAGAATGCTTAAGGACCAACATCCTACTGAGAAGAGTGATGGTGTTTCCTATCTCCCATTTAAAATCGCAGCAGTACAACTTTTCCCATCTTGAGAAGGAGGCTCGTGGTTCTTGGATCCACCTATTGATACGACGCTTGCAATCTTTTTCCCTCTTCACATAATACTCCGCTGCACTTTTTTTGGAGATTTCCATATAAATAGGTGCAAGAGGCATTCTGAAGACTTTCTCGATCATATCTGCATCAAGATGAATTATAGCTTCACCATCATCATTTTTGATGACTCTTGACTCTTTGTCAAAATGATGGGCGCAGGAAAGAACGAACTCAGGTTCTAGGGCCACCACCGGGAAAGACAATGCATGCTGAATATGGCTATCCAACAGCTGTTGCAAGTTATTATCTTGTGGATCTTCTACCCTTTTGATGAATTCTAACATATCAATGTGCCCTATTTTTGTGTCTCTGATGCGATCCAAAGGAGAAGAAACCTGAGAAGGTGCAACCTCGTTTTGGTATTTTTCATATTTGTATTTCATTTTCTTTGGAGTTGGAGATGCCAGTGGATCTAACATTGATTGTGAACCTGGGATACTGTGATGAAGACTTAAAAGAGTTAAGACAACATCATAGTTAGCTGCAAATATCATTCTTCCTTCTCCAAACAGGTAAAACTTTGATTCTTGAACTTTACGATTTTGTGAGAGGAAGAGGGGAAATATGTAGAAATGGGAAAATCTTGAATTTGACCCATTTCGGATCTTGGAAGAATTTTCACAAGTATACAAGTTGGAAAGGACATACATGCAATTGGGGTTTAAAAACATGAATACAAGTACACTTTTAAATTCACAAATGGAAAAATGGACGAAAAATGAGATTTTGACTTGCGAAAAATGACGAAAATGTAAAGTACAGATATGGGGAACATGGATGGTTAGAAATGGGAAAATCCAGGAAAGTCATTTTCATGAAAATGGGAAGGACTCTTCAACATGTAATCTGGTTTTCAAAACCCGAATTTGCAAGGGAGAGGTATTTCACACTTTTCAACTTCTAATTTCAACCAAAAATGGTTAAATTCCTTAACCGTAGGGGAAGAACAAGAATTTCCAGCGAACTTGTAATCAAGATTAAAAATCCCGAATACAAGTAAAGAGGGAATTTTGGGAAGAACAATTCAATTCCAAAATTGCATACTAAGGGGAAGATTTCTCTCACAAAAACCGATTAATTGGGGGAAGAACAACACATGCCAAAAATGCAACTAAGAAAGAAAACTAAGAAAGCAAGAAAACAATAAAATGAAGGAAAGAAAGGAAAGAAACCATACCTCTCTTGAAAATGCAAAAGCTTCTCCAAAAATGCAACCAATTTTTGGAAAGAAGAAGGAAAACTGATTAATAGAAGCAATCCGCAATGCAAAAACCCTTGCCACGTTTTTGGGAAAAATGCCTTTTGCATAAAAATGCGGTAGCAAACCCCAAAGGAGTGGCATGAAAAGTTAATGAATCTTCTTCTATTCTCAACGCCTTAGCATAAGATGCAAAAATGATTCATATTGTTGAAGATTCATGCTGTTAAACACTTCCAATATGCAGCCAAAGGAATCACATGGAGGAAAAAAATGTGGTATTCAATGCATCTTTGATGGATCATTAAATAGCTTAAATCTTATCCCAAACTCCACGCCTAGGTAGGATAGTTCAAAATGATTTAGAAGAATGCAACTTCATTAAGTTTAATCCCCCAAAATGTGGCATTAAAGAAAAATGTGATTGTTGATCTAGGGCGAAAAACTAGTTAATACAAACTCCATATGGCATGAAAGGTGTCCAAGAATGCATGAGAATAGGATGCAAGCCAAAACGCCTTCCTCCTCCAACAATTTCTCCACAAAAATTTCCTTGAAATGGTCAAAAACCATTTTCCCTTGTATTTCAGGTTTTTTGGAATGAAAGACAAGTTCGATTTTGCATAAGGGAATGAAAATCGGGTTTTTGGGAGAGAAAAACAAGTTTCAATTTCACTTTTTCCACTTACAAGACAAAATCGAGATTTTTAAGACAAATAGCAAGTTTAAAATTCACTTTTTCACTCACCAAGCCAAAATCGAGATTTTTTAGACAAATGACAAATTTAAAATTGTCAAAAATGCACTTGCAAGGCAAAATCGAGTTTTTTAGAGAGGAATACAAGTTTTAAATTACTTGTAAAAGGGAAATAAAATCCCTACAACAATTTAGAAATAATTGCACATATGTAATGGGGATTTAAAATCCCTATTACATGTAAAAACCATTAAAGTAGGGGTTTTTAGACCAAACTACAAGTTTACTTGTAATTGGGCGAAAAAATCCCTATTTTAACTAAACAAGACCAAAAAATAATTAAAAATAACAAAATAAGGAAGGGAAATTTAAAACAAATTGCATGTAACATATTTTAATAAAAGTGCACATGTAATAAGCTAAAAATTCCCCTACAACAAACAAAACAATGAATATCATTAAAACTTGTAGTTTGAAGAAAATTCTCCACCTGCAGTCAGGATTTTAAAACCCGAAATTGAAGGAAAGACATAGCAAACGAACCTAGAATTTGGTGAAATTTGAAACGTAGTTCGAGGATGGATTGAGGATTAAGCCAGTCCAAGGATTAGTCAAAATTTTGCCTCGAGAAGCATGCCTTAGAGTAAAATTTTTCATTTTTTCACAAAAATTTCATGTAGTGGTCCTTCATTTTTGGAAACAAAAACGAGGACAACACCTCTTGATTTAGCTTAAAGATCTCATGTTCTTTTTTTCTGACCTTGTCTTCTGCAGTCCTTCTGGCTTCCAGCTCTTGACTCATCCTGATAGTTAGGGCTTCAAGTTCTCTCCTTAGATTTGACTTATCATCATTTAACTTTTCCACCTCATTCACCAATGCATCCATGTTTGCTTCCTCAGATGAACTGTTTTCACTAAGTTCATATAATTGTTCAGCTAGCTCCCTCCTGTTTGCCAAAGATGCTTTATACTTAACCCTCAGTTCACCTAGGGCTTCTTCAGATTCTTCAAGCTAGTTAGACAATTCTCTATAAATCATCCCTTCCCCCATGCTAGCCTTAGGGATCCTTCCTAAGAAGGTAAGCCTTAAGGGAATCAGGCTCTGATACCAATTGATAAATTTATAAGGCACTAAGAGGGGGGGGGGTGTGAATCAGTGCCAGCAAAAAGAACAACACAAATTTGATCACCACTTCAATCAATTTGAAACTTAACAAACATGCAAGAAAAATAACCACATAAGCCAACACCCAATAAAGTATGCACCACATAACATAATGTTTTCCATGAGGAAATGCAAATGTAAAAAAACATGGTGGGAATTAGTACCCACAAGATCCACTAACTGCAGTATAAGGATGAGACCGGTTAAGGTCATACAACAATGATGCCCAGTTAGGAGAAGACCCTGTTAGGAGTCACCCGGTCAAGGGATTTAGAATACGAGCTCTGTTAGGAGCAACCTCGCTGGAGGATTTAAACCCAAATTAATGAGCTACCTAGTTAAGGGATTTACACATAAAGGCATGTTAGGACCTACCCGATTAAGGGATTTAGACTATTGCAACTGTTAGGAAACAACATGTAGTTGATCTACATATAGCACCTCTGTGCCTAATAAGATTCACTTCTATTCTGTAACTAACACCAACTAAACATCAATACATAGCTTCACCTTCCATTGCACAATCAAATCTTCAATCTAGATCCTTCATCTGATACATCATCACACAATATTCATCCTTTTATAAACAACTTTGCTAAGTTGGAAAACAACCTTGGAAAAATCTCCTAGGTTCAATGTATCTGGTCAGTCTTGCTTAACAAGCTTTACTTATGTTGGCCACAAACAAAAATAAAATATTATATCTACCAGTTTTATCGATTTAAGTGATTCTACTCTACCAGTTAACTGTTCTTCAAGACTGTCTGCTCAGCTCATCATAACTCACTCATTTAGTTGAATCTGCCAATGCAGTTCAGGTCATAGACTCCTGCCATTGTCATAAATATTCACTCCAAACTACAACACTTGACTCTTCACCAATTTAGCATGCCAGTTGCTTGATCATAACACAAGTCTTCTTTACCAGTTTATTGTTTAACTGCTTCTACTATTGGTTAAGCTTTACGGGTTGGACTAAGTGACTTAGATGACTAACAGAACATGGTTTCCATCAATTACAACACAATACAAGTCATCAATCAACCTACTACATCAAAAACATCATCATCAAGCCAACACAGAGCATCACTAGAATAGTGTCTTATGCCAACTTGAAAAAAATATACAGTTGCATACCGCAAGGCTATAAAAGGACAAGCACTAGTAGATCAACTGTCCAAGGCTCCTATCCAAGATGATCATCTATTATTATTTGATTTCCCAGATGAGTCTATTCAATTTCACATCTACTCCTGAATGGCAACTCTATTTGATGACTCACACACACAACATGGCTTGGATATAGGTAATTTGTTTTTGACTTTGCAAGGGGATGCAATCCCTAAATCATAAAAAATCAATTTTTAGTGCATAAATAATATTGCAGAGTATGAAGTGTTAGTCACAAGATTAATAATTATAGTACAATGGGACATTAAACATCCTAAAGTATGTGGCAACTCTTAATTGGTCATCTGGCAAGCAAATGATGAATGAGAGACAAAAGATGAGAAAATTATCCCTTACAAGAAGTTGATTAATTTCTATAAAGCCTAGTTTGTTGCGATTACATTTAATAAAATACCCCAACTACATAACAAACCAATTGATGTTATAGTTATTATTTCTTCCATGCTTGATATCCCATAAAATGTTGCTAAGTGCAAGTTCTTGGTAGAACAATTATTGATTCCGACCTTTGAGATTCCATAGTTTGAATTCATATGTGAAATTTTTTGTCCCAATTACCCTTCGTACCAAGAGATCTATAATTACTTAAAGTCCCAAACATTACCTCCCAACCTTTCCAAAAATCAACATCGTTCATTTATCCATCGAGCCACTAGATATGTTGTCATTGGTGACACCATATACCATCGCTCTTTTGAACAAACCCTCCTCAAGTGTCTTGATTCCAAAGAAACTCAATCCTCTTTACAAGAGGTCCATGATGGTATTTGTGGAACTCACTTGAATTGTTTAAGTCTTGCTAAGAAATTGACAAGAGCAGAATACTACTGACCTACCATGGAACAAGAAGCTCACACTTTTGCAAATAATTGTTGGAAATGTCAAACTCACAGAGATCTAATTCATGTGCGAACATAAGAACTCCATCCTATCATATCTCCTTATCCCTTTTCTTAGTGGGGAATCAACCTCATAGGTAAGATTCACCCTACCTCCACTAATGGTCACAAGTTTATTATCACTACCACAAAATACTTCATCAAATGGATTGAAGCCATTCCTATGACCTACATTACTATCATAGATTTTAGGGTTTATCCTAAATTATATCACATGCTAATATGGAAACCCTTTGGCCATTGTTACTGATAATCATTGTCCCTTCAAAAAACAAGATGTTAGGGAACTTTATGGGAAGTTTCATATCCAACACCACTTTTCATATCCTTAATAACCGTAGAGTAATGGTCAAGATGATGTGTCTAATAAAACCATCATAAAAATCCTTAATATGACTATAAATAGCGTTGGTTGAGATTGGCATGTGTAGATAAATCCTACTTTATGGGCATACTAAACTAGTATCCATACGCCTGCAAGCGCTACACCTTATTCCCTAATTTATGGTACCAAAGTTATCCTTCCTATTGCGGTTGAGTTTTCCTCATTGAGAGTCTCCTTGTGAAATATCATTGATGATAAAGAATACAAATTATCTAGATTCCATGATCTAGAAACATTGGATGAACAACACCAAATTGCTCTAGGTCATCTACACACATATCAAAATCATCTCCATAGGAACTATAACAAAAAAGTCAAGGGTAGGAACTATGAAGTTAAAGACTTGGTCCTCAAGATGAATCCAAAGAATCAACAAGAAAGTGAGAAGCCAGGAAAATTTGATCTTGATTGGTTAGGTCAATATGTAGTCATTACAGCCTATGGATTTGGGGCATATTAGCTAGAAACATCATAAGGAGAACCACTATTTGAACCTATAAATAGTATGTACCTCTGCAAGTATTCTACCTAAGTCAATACGATCTTGAAAAATAACAAAAAATTGAATATGATCTTGGAAAAAAGGTACAAAAATTTGGATGTGGATCATGACAAAAAAGAAAAGAAAAAGTAAAGAGAAATCTTCACCCAGTAGTGTAAACTTGGCAAATAGGTGCCCTCGATAAGTACCATGGTAAAAACCTAGAAAATAGGCACCACGTGTAGCAAGTCACTACTCCAACATCTATCATCACTTTATCTAAATCCTATTCATATTCATGATAGATTATCCATCCATCTTTACTTAAAACTCCTTTATCCTTTCTAGCCTAAAATTGGTCGATATTCATTATCTTTCCTTAGCACAAACCAGTCTTGTATATATGCTCATTTTGGCCAATGTATATAGCTTCACATATTAGGGGCAACTCTTTTATCATGATCAATTGATGGAGTCCTTCTCACTGCAATATCAGAGAACAATGCATGTACATAACTTAAATGTCCCGAAAAGATCCCTAAAAAATGAAAAAATTATCCTAAAAAATCCCCAAACATCACAAAATTAACAAAAAAAATCCAAAAAATATTTAAAAATGTCCTAAGGAAAATATCAAAAAGATTCAAAAAATTGTTGCGAATGTATTATTGATGAGTATGATTGGTTTTCATTGACGTCAACATAATGGTTGGCATTGGTGTCAACATTTGTTCTTGGTGTTGGTGATCCAGAAGATGTGTCCCTGGAACCTTTGGTGCTCAAGAGGATGTGTTTCAGTATGAATTAGTTGAGTTGATGGTGATCTAGATATTTTTGTTTATCAGATATGGTGTTGATCTATTGTATTCATGTATATCTTGGTTCCATTCTTATTTTTGTTGTATTGGGCAATGTTTTTTGGGTCCAAATTAAGCTGGAATTTGAGGATGTGTAGCGATATTGGTACAACGTGTGAGTCATGATTTGGGTTTGAATTGGTAATGGATGTGACATGTTCATCTAACTGATGATGTATGTTGTGGTATGGTCTACTTCTCATTCCTTCCCACTACTAGAATGTTTAGTGTTGACCTATTTTAGATCTTTGTCTTGACCGACTTAGAAGATTATGTTTCCCGAAAGACAACATATATATGAGGATGATCTGATTGTGTTAGTATGAAAAAAAATTTCATTGTTTTTGAAGATATGCGAGATTGAAAAGGAAGGATTTGATTATTGATGTTGTGTGAAGTGTGTTGGTGTTGAGTCACCAGAAGCAGTTCCAGTTTTGTAGTGTGTATTAAATTGCTGGATTACCTTTCTTTCTTTCTTCAACAATGAGCCTTTTTTTTGGCAGTGAGCCCTCCTACAATGAGCATTTTGGTAGTGAGCCACCCTTTGTAAAAATCACCTTAACCGATGTCACCTTAACTAGTGTTTTATATTGAGAACTAACATTCTCTGTGTTTTTTTCCTTCTTGGGTTTTCCATGTCATATCTGTTGTTCATTGTGTGATGTGTTGTGTGTATGTGCTCTTTATGTTATATTTGTTTTAATTAATTCTATTGGTTATTCCAGATGTGTGAAAGCATTGAAGAAATTATTTAAGTTGTCAACTAATTCACCTCCTCTCTCCATTGCTCGGATATTCAACAATTGGTATTAGATATTTGGTTCCTTGGAGAAGAGATTAACCACTTAAGGTAGATCCTAATTAGATGGCACATAAAATGACTATTCCTATCTTTGAAGGATCTGACTATAGTTTCTAGAAAGTGAAGAATAGAGGCTACCTAATCTCTTTGGGATACAACACTTGGAAAGCAGTGGAAACTAACTATATTCAATTGACAAATGGTCTTACCACTCCAAATGAGATTCAAGCTTACAAAGAGAATGAAAAGGCAAGGTATGTTATTTTTAGTTTTTTATGAAAGATTGAATTGACAAAGATTATTTCATTGAATACTACTTATGAGGTTTGGGAAAATTTGAGTGACATCTATGAAGGAAATGACAGAGTTAAATTATCAAAGAAGCTAGCAGCTTAGCACATATATGAGAATTTGAAAACGGAAGAAGGAGAAGACATGACTAGCTACTTTTAGAAGGTTGATAGTGTGGTAAATGAAATTAGAGAACTTGGTGGCACCTTGATAGATGAAGACATAATTGAGAAGATTCTGATGTCCCTACTAGAAAGCTATAGTGACAAGATCTCAGTGATACAACCATGACAGGAGGGTCCTCAAAGAGAACTATCCGGACCATGCAACAAGATCAACACAACAATAGAAACAACATAGAATACAGAGAATTCCAGGTCGGGTCTTTATTATATTATGAATTCAAGTACAACTAGTCGACAACATCTAGGCTACAAATAGGCAAACGAGCCCGATACATACAATCCAGAACCCAGGAGATGTTTGGATTCAATCTATGTCTATCTGATCATCATCTATTATCTCCAACTTCAAATTCTTTATCTCTCCTTTTCTCATCTACCTTTTCCTTATACTTATGGTTCATATCTTCCAAATACTGTTTTACCTGATTATGTAATGACTTCATGTGATCTATAAACATCTCTACTTCAACACTCCTCTTATCCTCATGGTTAATGTCTCTCAGTTCTAATATAACTTTAGGGTTCATTCTGGTAACAATCTCAAATTGTTTTTTCCCAGTACTCTGGTTCACTTAATTGTTAATTTTGCTTGTACAAGAATCAAGTCCCAACCTTCGGGTTTGTCTCCAACCAAACATCTCAATTTTTTTCCTAAACTCCTATTTACTACCTTTGTTTTTCCATCTGTTTGTGGATGAAATGTAGAGCTGAACTTCAATTTAGTCTTCATCTTCTTCCAAAGTGTCTTCCATAAGTAACCAACAAACTTAGTATCTCTTTCTGAAATAATGCTTCTAGGTAACCCATGTAATCTCACAACTTCCTTGAAAAATAGGTTTTCTACATGCACTGCATCTGTTGTCTTTAAATAGGGTATGAAACATGTCATTTTTGAGAATCTATCCACTACCATAAATATAGAATCATTCCTTCTTTGGGTCTTAGGCAATAGAAGTATAAAATCCATGCTTATGTCATCCCAAGGTCTCTCTGATATCGTTAAAGGTTTATATAATCCTACGTTTTGACTTCCACCTTTTGTAACTTGACAAATTTTGCAACACTGAACTAATTTCTTTACATCCTTATGAATCTGAGGCCAAAAGTAATTCTCACTTATCAAAGCCACGATCTTGTTAATGCTAATCCTCCACTATGCTTCTCCTTTATCAAATTGTCTCTCATAGAGTTTCGGGGTACACACAAATGATTTCCTCTAAATATCATCCCATCTTGAATAAAATAATCCAACTATTTGCTCTGGTCCATCATAATAGGTTCTGTACAAGCTTTCCAGGGTTCAACAAAATCAGGGTCTTCCTCATATAAGGTCTTCAACTCATCAAATCCTAGTACTTCAACTCTCATTTCGGTCAACAAATTTCTTCTCCTACTCAAGGTATCAACAACTCCGTTTAATCTTCCACTCCTATGTTTCAAAAAAAAAGTATAGCTTTGCATGAATTCAACCCCTCTCATGTGCCTCTAGTTCAACTTACCTTGACTATTCAAATACAACAATGCTTGATGATCTGTATACAACACAAACTCCTTAGGCAACAAATAATGTCTCCACTTCTTCAATTCTTGAATTATGGTATAGAACTCTTGATCATAAATTGAATATATTCTCCTTGCATCATTCAAATTTTCATTGAAGTAGGCTACTGGTCTTCCTTCCTGACTTAATACTGCTGCAATGGTACTCCCACTTGCATCATATTATACTTGAAATACTTTGTTGAAACCCGGTAGGGATAACACAGGTTGTTCAGTCACTTTTTGCTTCAACAACTCAAAACTTCTATTTGCTCTAGATGTCCATCTAAAATCCTTCTAGTCTCCTCTCATTGTCTCAGTCATAGGGCTACAAATTGAACAAAAATTCTTGATGAACTTCCAGTAGAAGCTAGCCAATCCATGAAATGATCTTACCTCTCCAATGCTCTTTGATGTAGGCCATTTAAAAATTGCTTGCACTTTCTTTGGGTCCATCTTCAATCCATCTACAGATATCACAAATCCCAAATATACTAGTTCTTTTTTCATGATACTACACTTATTAAGATTTATCAACAATTTCTAATCTCTCAACCTTTGCAAAACTTGTCTCAAATGCAAAAAATGCTCCTCTTTTGTTTTAATGAAAATCAAAATGTCATCTAAATACACAATCACAAACTTACCCAATAATTTCTTCAATACCTCATTCATCAGCCTCATGAAAGTACTCGATGCATTAGTCAGTACAAAAGGCATCACCAACCACTCATACAATCCTTCATTTGTCTTGAATGCAGTCTTCCACTCATCTCCTTCTTTGATCTTGATCTGATGATATCCATTCTTCAAATATATCTTTGTAAAATATCTAGTTCGACTCAAACAATCCATTATGTCATCCATCCTAGGCAAATAAAACCTGTACTTCAATATGATCTAGTTTATGGCTCTAGAGTTTATACACATTTCCCACTCTCTGCCCTTCTTAGGTTTTAACACAACAAGGATTTCACAAGGACTCAGGCTTTCTTTGATCAAACCCTTCCTCAACAACTCATGTACTTGTCTATTCAGTTCTTCATTCTCTGTCAGTGTCATCCGGTGTGTAGCTTTATTAGGAAAAGTAGCTTAGAGGATCAAATCCATACAATGACTAATACCCCTCATAGGTGGCAATCCACTAGGAATATTATTTGAAATTATGTCTCCATATTCTTTCAACAACTTCTTTATCTCCCCCGATTGTCCCTCTTCCAATTTCGGATCAAATGTCTTAGAGATTAAGGGATAGCACACATTATCACCCTCAAACCATCCAGGAATTTTTGTCCACCAACCAAACAAATTCTCACATTAGTACAATTATCACTCTTAACTGTCTCCTCCAAAGGTAACAAAGTTTGTTTTATCCCATTTGCCACAATAGTATATATGTTCTTCCTTCCATCATGTAATTCTTATCTATCATATTGCCAAGGTCTCTCTAATAGGATATGACATATGCCCATATGCATAATATGACACAGAACTTCATCATGGTAGGATCCAATCTTAAAATTTACCAAACATTGTTAACTCACCAGTACCTTATGATCGTCCCAAATCCATGCTATTTGGTAGGGTTTAGGGTGTTTCATCCTCTACAACTTCAACTTGTTCACCAACTCGTCTGATGCTAGATTATCTAAACCACCACTATCAATTATGAATTTGCAATACTTGTTGGCCCAGTTTGCCATTGCATCAAAAGACCAATCTATCAACGTCTGATACAAACTGTAGATATATGGATCACATGGGAGGTTGTTAGTCCCTGCCATGAATGTTGAGGGGAGCGCTGACCATTTTACCAACAATCTCCTCCTCAATGTTACCCGAGGGGATTTGAACCCATGACCCAATGCTCTGATACCATTTGTTGGCCCAATTTTCCTTTGCATCAAAAGACCGATCTATCAATGCCCAATACAAACTGTAGAGATATGGATCGCACAGGAGGCAGTTAGTCTCTTGTCATGAATCCTGAGGGGAGCACTAACCATTTTTACTACAACACTTACCTTTAACCTTACACCTTGTCTGAAACAAATTTTTCCTCTGTAATGGTTCATGGTCAATTTCATCCTGACATATGGTTCTCCTTATCATCAAAGCTTCTCCATCTTTAGGTTTATTCAGGGATCCGGTAGGCTCCTCCTCATCCAAAGAAATTCTTCCACTATTCTCTATCTTACTATTACCTTGATTACATTCAAAAGCTCAGTTTCCTTCTTCTCCACACTTAAAACAAGTTCCTCCAAAATTCCTCTTTTCATCCCTCTTATAACCCTCATTCCAGTAGCCACCCTGTCCACCATTTTGATAAAAGTTCCTATCATCTCTCTAGTGTGAATTATCATATTTTCCTTCTTCCTTGCCTTTGTCATGCTCTACAAAAGATCTTCCATTTTTGATAAATGTTCTGCCTCTTTGAAATTTTCCTCCTCTTCCTCTCTATATTTATCATGTCTTTTGTTCAACTTTTCTTTAGCCTTCAAGGCATACTAATAAGCCTCTTCCAAACTCTGCAACTTGATTAAATTTATTTTCTCCTGTATAGACATCCCCAATCCATTGATATACCTTGCAATCTATTCAACCTCATCCTTGGTATGTCCAGATCCAATGTTCAACTTGTAGAACTTTTTGCTATGCTCCTTCACACTAGACTCCTTCTTCTCCAGGTTTTGCAACTTCTAGAACAAATTCACTTCATAATCTGTAGGTAAGAACTTTGCCTTCAACTTAATCACCATCTTATCCCAAGATTTAATTTTCTCCTTGCCTCTTCTCTATCTATTCATCTCCAAATGTTTCCACCAAAGTGACACGTGTCCTTTCAAATTTGTGCAAGCGTACCTCACCTTATTATTTTCACTCGTGTTTTCAAAATTGAAATATTTATCCATCTCCATAATCCAATTGAGCAATTCATCTGAATCTAACTTGCCATCATAGTCCAGTGGGTTGAAATGTTGTTTAGTTTTCTCTCTTGTCAAGGATCTTATGAACCATTCTTCATTCAGATTGATTTCCGATGGATTTTCTCATACTTCTCCCACTCCCACTTCTTCTTCTTCATCTTTGTTCACATCCTCAATATGTCAACCTCTTCTATGGGCCATTTCAACAACTTCCAATTAGGCTGCAATTTGCCTCAACATATCCATCACCATCGGATCTGCATCTCTCCATGCTCCACCTGTAAAATTTCCTCTTTGCACCATTTAGACAAGTCCTCTATAGCTGCAGGTTGAATCCACAATCCAAAATCCACCACTCTACAACAAGTTGTGACAGGACACAATCTCCGTGGACGAAGATACCAATTGACATAGCCATGGTAGGATGGTCCTCAAAATGAACTATACAGACCATGCAATAAGATCAACATAACAATAAAAACAACACAAAATAGAGAGAATGCCAAATCAGACCTTGATTATATTATGAATTCAAGTACAACTAGCCAACAACATCTAGGTACAACAGGCTAACAGGCTTGATTACAAAACAAACAATCTGAAACCCAAGAGATGTTCCAATTCAATCTATGTCTATCTGATCATCATCTACTATCTCTAACTAACTATCTAGGATCTCAGTCATCAATATATAGCATAAGGAACACATCCAGGTCAGCGTAAGAAAAATACAATCCCCAAGGCGGGAAGATGTAACATGCAAATAGGTCGGCCCCAAGCATGAAAAAAATCCTTCAGAAAAGAAATGAAATGATATGTAGACCAAAAGGAAGGTCAGCCTAGCACATGGGAATATTGTATGAGGTTCCAATTGGCTTCACAAGTCAAGGAAATGCTCTGCAAGTTAAGAAAACACCACCTAGCTGTTAAGGTTCAAACTGGTTCAGAAACTGAGATTTTCCAGATATTCTGGAAGAGAAATCTTGCTCGAAAAAAATCCAAAAGAGATGATATCCAAGATCCAGATACAAGAATATGTCTACACATTGAATCTAGATCTGCATTGAAAATGAGCAACTCGGAGGGGTCCAAAGTGAATCACAAAAACTGAACTGAACAAGAAACAAGAAAACAAAAAGCAAATGTTTTTTTGGTTGATGCAAGATTGCTAATGAACCAAGGATGCTCCTGTATCACTCAACTATTGAAGAAACCTATGATTCAAAGAAGTTTACCAAGGAGCAATTGTATGGTACTCTATCAACATTTGAGATAAGGAAGTTTGGAAAAGACAAATCTAAGACTAAATATGCCTTTAAAGCCTCTAAGAAATATTCAAAAGATGAAAGTTCAAATGATATAGAAGAAAACGTTGTAAGGAAACTGAAGAAAGGCACCAAAATATACAAAGGTATGTTACCCCTTAAATACTTTATATGTTGAAAGTTTGGTCATATTGCTACTAGGTGTCCAGAAAAAAGGTTCAAGACAAAAGTCTAGAGATGGTAAAGGGAATTTTAATAAGAGAACCTATTATGTCAAAGATAATGCTAGTATTTCAAATGATGAATCAAATTATGAGGATGATTTGATTTTGGTAGAAAGAGATGTGCCTAAAATTGATATTCCTAAGATTGTTTTTACTACTTTACATGCTAGAAGAGATAGAAATAAATGGTTGATTGATATTGGATGTTCAAATCATATGATTGGTGATAAAAGTAAATTTGTGAAACTTGATAAGTATGATGGTGGTTCTATTAGGTTCGAAGATGATTAGACAACACAAATTGTGGGAATTGGTTCTATTAATTTTGATGGAAAATATAATACTAACAATGTTTACTATGTGAAGGGTTTGCATCATAATATTTTGAGTGTTGAAAAAATGTGCAAAAATGGTTAGAATGTTATTTTTTAGGATGATAGTTGTGAGATCCGAAAGGGATTTAGAATTGTTATTGCAGCAGGAAAAGGACCAGTGGAAACATGTATCTGTTGGCAATTTGGAGGAATTGATTATGTGTTGCATTGATGTTTATCATTGATGTCAACACTAGCTTCTTTGGTTATCTACTAGGTTTTGGTAGAGTGGTTGGACTTTGATGATGTTTAGGATATTTGTCTTTGGTATGTTCTAATTGGTGGAATTGGCTTGGTTCGGTCATTCATGTTATTCAGATACATGTCACATTCAGTTGGTTCAATATTTGTTGATCCAGAAGCTATCATATGTTCTAGTAAGCCTTTTGGTTACCGGTAAGGGTTCTACCAACAAAGCTTTATTGAAGATCTTTTGATGGATTCAATAAGTGGTGTTGGTGCGGCTTCTAGAAGGTTTTTGAGATGCTGATGGTTATCTTTTTGGTGTTCTAGTTGATTAGTGGTGTTACATTTGGTTTATGGTGACCTATTTTAGGTCCGAACTTAATGCTATTCTGTTAGGTTATGGACTGGTTTATGTAATGTGTTGCTGCATGCTCCAGATGTGTTACCGGTTGGATTTATTGTTTGGTTAATGTTATTTCAATCTTAGGTCGACTTGGATTATAATTGGTTTGTAGGTTTATGTAATGGATTTATTGTATTATCTTTTAAGTGGCCGACCTAATTGTTTAGGTCCTGGGTTGGTAAAAATATGATGTAAGATCTCTTTTGTAGATCATGGTTGTGGGTTATGGGATTATTTGTGTGCGAATAAAGTTGTAATCATATGCACAGGTTTTGGTCAATCATAGGTGATCGAATTGGGTTTGTATAAGAGGTTTAAGACCTCTGGCATTATGGTTAACCAAAACTATACTTAGGCATAGGAGATGCTATTCTTGAAGTTCATTCTTATTTTTGGATTGTACTTTGGATATCTTTTGTAGTCAATGAGGCTCCTTTGTGATGAGAAGTACGCTCTAGGCTATTAGCCTTCCTTCATGTTGAGGCCCCTTATTGTAATCACATACTTACTACAGAAGTATCATCTGACTGTGGGTAGGCTTCCCACCATGGTTTTTCCCTTTACTGGGATTTCCACGTACAAATCTTGGTGTTATTTGTTGTGGATGCATGGTATTTGGTTTATGGTTTTTGTTTGTACTTAATTGATATATCTTCTATTCTGGTATTTGGTTTATGCATTTCGATAAAAGGGTTTGTGTGCTTAAAGTTTCATAATATGTTAACAATTGATTCACCCCCCTCTCAATTGTTCACTGATTATCCTAACAATTGGTATCAAAGATAGGTCCTCTCTACAGAAGCTTAATCACTTGAGGAAGATCCTATGGCGAGTAATCATTCAACTTAAATTGCTTACCAGAAGGACAACCCTAGGCTTGAAGGAACACATTATAGAGTATGGAAGCTTCAAATGGAGACTCATCTGAGATGTCTTAGCAAGGAGATTTCGGAGATCACTGAGAAAGGCTATACTCCTTATGATCCAGCATCTGGCAACCCTCCTCCAACAGACTTGGATAAGAACATTGAAAATGACTATAGAGCTAGGGAAGCCCTTTTGAGAACCCTTTCAGATCAACAAGTAATGGGATTAACAGATAAATCATCTGCAAAAGCTATATGGGATAAGTTGGAGACTCTGAATGAAGGTGACCCTACTGTTAAAATTGCTAAACTTGATGGTTACCGGGTGAGGTATGAGAACCTGAGAATGGAGGAAGATGAAAGAATTACTTTTTTTATGGAAAGAGTCAATGAAATTATCTTGGGAATTCAATGCTGTGGTGGATCTCTGAGCGAATATGAGATTGTTTTTAAAGTATTGAGAACTTTGCCACTGACTTACAAGATCAAGGCTACTGCAATTAATGAGCTGAGAACAATGTCTAACACTTCTGTTAATAGGGATACTTTGGTTGGAAAGTTATCTGCTTTTGAGCTTGAAGAGTTTGGTCCTTAAGGAGTTGCAAAGACAGATTCTGCATTCAAGGTATCTACATCATCAATTGGCAAGAGTGATTGGAAAGCATTATATGCGAAGGAACTGGAGGATATGGGGAAACAAGATGAAGAGATTGAGGAACTCGAAGCCCTATTTGTGAGAAGGGTACCTAAAGTTCTGATAGGAAGTAAGTATGAAGGAAAATAACCTTTCAAATGTTTTTCATGTAATAAAATAGGTCATTTTGCATCTAGTTGTCTTGAGAGGAATTCAAGATTTGAAGAAAAAGCTAGAAGATATTTTAAGCCTAACCATGAATATAAAAACAAGCATAAGTATAGGAGGAACAAAGACAAATAATGTTGCTATGCTGATGAGGAAGGTCTAACTGATGATTTTGATGATGAACCAACAAAAGATTCAGCTAGTGGACCTGACAATGGAAAGGAATGGGTATTCTTAGCTATCAAGGAAGATGCTCCAGAACTTGTCATTAAAAATGAAGAGAAGGCCCTTACTGCTAAAGTTGAAGACAAGGATGAATGGGTGATAGATAGTGGATGTTCACATCATATGATTGGAGATAAAAGGAAGTTTCTATCTTTGCAAGAATTTGATGGTGGTTTGGTCAGATTTGGAGATGACAAAGCATGCACGATAAGAGGAAGAGGAATTTTATCATTGGATGGTAAGAATAAAACTGATAATGTTTATTATGTAGAAGGCTTAAGATATAATACTTTGAGTGTAGAATAGTTGGTGGATAAGGGATTTCAATTATAGTTCAAGGATGGAAAATGCAAAATCATCAACAGATCTAGATTGGTGATTGAAACCGGTACTCAGACTAGAGGTAACATCTTTCATTTGAACTCTGATGAGAAGATATGTTTGATTGCACATATTGATGAGAGTTGGCTATGACATAAGAGGTTGTGTCATGTGAATTTTGATTACATTGTAAATATCAGTTCAACTAAGGCAGTTGGAGATATACCTAAGATTGTGAAGCCTCATAATCCAGTATGTAAGGAATGTCAAATGGGAAAGAAAGTAAAAAATTCTTTTAAGAGTATTGAAGACAAATCTAATGATATTATTGATCTTATTCATACTGATTTGTGTGGTCCTGCTAGAATAAGAGGTTTTTAGGGTG